>NC_141162.1:93608897-93763647 GCF_053477565.2 Lygodium microphyllum
AGAGGGTGAAGAGATGGGTAGGAAAAATCATAAAAGAAGGAATAAGTTAAAGAAGGAGTGGCTGAAAATTTAAGTGAATCAATTCGGAAAGGTGTTAATTGATAAACAGGAAAAGTAGAAGGTATATGGATAGATGGAGAAGGGCATGGTGGAGAAGGGAAAAATACTCTATCTTTGATAAAAGAGCAATAGGTAAATATGGGAATTTGAGGAAAAGATTGAGGTTGGAAAAGAAGAGGTAAGATAGCCACTTAATTGATTTTATAAAGGGAAAGATAGATATCATACCGATGAGCCATTTGTTGATAGTACAATAGGCTAAGAACAGAGGGACCTAAGAAAGATCTTCTCTGATAGGCATAAAAAAAGGTTGAATCAAATTGATGGTTTTTGAAAAGATGAGCTAGGAGATCCACCCTCAGCTGATTAGTGCTCTGTACATAGGTAGAAGCTATGTTCTGACATTGATTCAAGACCACAGAATCAATCATTGAGTGCCAAGAATTATCAGGGCAAGTAGCCACTTTTGAGAAATAACACTGGAACATGTCATCTATCCGCAACTCCAAATAGTTGACATATAAGACAGCTTGCAAAACCATGTCTCCCACATACCAGGCCATATCTACTTCATCTGGAATCAATAGATCACCTCGTAGATACATGTAAGACAGCAACATGGTATCGATCGTCACAGAATCTTCAAAAACTATACGGAACACTTCTGTTAGCAACTCAGAAGACCAAGCCTCACTCTAGCCATCCTCTGGAAGAGGAAGATCCATCGTTGAAAGCTTCATATAAAAGGCCAACTTCTGCAACTGATAGTGGACAAAGAAATAATGGTCCGGAGGAACATACTCCTGGAAATTCTCAAATGTTGACCATAACAAATCCATCCTGGACTGCAATCTTTCCATTTTATCTTGGAAAAATGGACACAATGTGGCTTGTCTCTGGAGAACTGCCAAGTCCTGCTTAGAGATAGAAGGAATTAGAGGAATATTAGGGCTTGGAGGAACAGACCATGACTGTGTCAGGTGATTCCACTATGTCATGAGCAGTCTGTAAGGCTGAGAGTTTTGCATCTAAAAGAGTCTGAAACTCTTGAGCTTCTTTGGACATCCTCTCCTTCTCCTGTGAGATTTAATGACCTCTGATTGAGCTTGTGTTAACTGAATCTTCAAAGAAGATATCTCTTCTCTTTGGGCCTCAATCATTTGGGTTTGCTGCTCCATCTGCTTAAACAAATCTGTAAGTGTGTCTTTAGCAGAGACTAACTCTAAGGTTTCCTTATGCAACTGGTCTTTAGACTACATCAGTTCTTCATAAAAAGAAGCATACAACTGTTGAGCACAGGCTGTCACACTGAAAGTTCAATCGAACTCTAGATGTCTTTACAGAGGAATGGAATGGCATCTCCCAACACTAAACTGTTCAGTGAAGGGACGGATATGTCCAAAGAACCCTCCCTATGTGCCCTGAACAAATTGTTACATGTGAGGTAAGCATGGAGGTCACTACCAGATGTAGCAGGAATTGTGACTGAAGGAAGAGCTGAAGGAGTTTTATCTGCCACGCTCTTCAAGCGCTTTTGCTAAATGACTAGTGGAGGAGGGGAATCAAGATCCTCTGTGTCAATAGGTTCTGACTCTTCTGAAGGTGGTGGGGGAGGTACTGGATCAAATGGAGAAGGTGGTAGCACACCCTTCTTTAGGCCTGAGTATGTCAAGAAAGCATACAAGTAGGAACCATAGTTAACATTTGTGACATTTCCTCTGGTTACTTTGACAAAATGTTGGTCCATCTTTGTAAGCAAGTAAGTACTCCAATCAATGGCCAACCCTTTTAACACCATCTTGGAAGCTGTGAAGAGCTCTTTGGACAAGTAATGGGATGGTGTTTTGGCAGGCATAAACATGTCTTGGAGAAATTGGCATACTAACTTTCAAAGAGGATCGGTGATCATGGAAAAAGATACTCCTGAAGTGTTTATCACTTTCTTGACATCCAAAATTTCCTTGGTTTGCTTCTGCAACAGCTTGAAAATCTCATCATTGGAGAATAATTGTCTAGCTGTAACAAAGGGCTCTCCTTTGTAGGGAAGAGACAAAGCCTTTCCTAACCCTCGGGGTGTCAACACCATGGAAGCACCATGAACCAAACTCGACTTCTTGCTGTATGATGCAAGGAACTCATCACACATGGATGGATCATCTGGAATCAAGGGGAATGAAGCAGCCACGAAAGTCACAAGTCCTGCTTTCGCTATAGGCTCAAAAATCAGTAGGGAAGAATAATCCCTACTGACCAGCAAGACATACTAGATAGGAGGAGGAGCGTGAAGCGCCATTCAGATGGAAAACACATGCACCACAAACATAGACAATCACAAAGAATTCCTACAAAACAGCTGTAAAATAACCAAAATGGCTATAAAAAAGAAATCAATAAAAAAGAAGGGCACACACATAGACATAACTAACCAATTTAGCATCCCAAACAACCCCCATCCTAGAAAAAATTCGGCATGACCTCTACACATATGCGACCAAAAACTTCATGCGATGCAACAAACAGGCACCTAAAACCCCGTATCAGGCAAGAAAAAAAAAACTACAAATCGTTTTCGTAATCATAACACATAAACAAACCATAATACTATAAAAATGTACATCAGGACCCTGACCATCACTTTGACCATCAATTTCAACTAAGAGGACTTTACACGCCCATCCCACGAAGCGTGTTTATTAAAAGGGGGAACAAGTGCAGTGAGGAAAAATTGTTTTAATGAAGGGTTCATTTTAAAAAATTATTAACAATGGATGACATTTTATTAGGTTATAAACCTTAATAAGAAAATGAAGGTTCCTTATTAAAATCTTAATTACAATTTATTAGGGTGAAACGGTGCTTAAATGAAACTCGGACTATGATTCCCAAACTAGGTCTCTAAATGCAAATTCATTAATTAAAAATTAATAGTGATGTGGAGCGCTTTTTTGCCAGCGCGTGCTTTTTTGTGACGGCTAGTTCATTTTTATTAAAAATTAAGGTGCCTCTTAAGCACGCGTAGCGCGTGCAAAGTGAACCGCTAGTTGATTTTAAATTAAAAAATTGTGTGTTTAGCGCGAATGCGTGTGGAAAAGGTGGGTGAATATAGTTCATTTTAACACTTAATTGTGGTTAAGAGGTAATGAAAATAAATAAAGCTCACAAAATAAATACCAGGTAGGGGTGTGTATGCAATGGATTGAAGGCACATGGACTAGTCCCCCAAATGCAAGGAATCCAGTCCAACAAAAAAAAACACCACTGACTGGAAAAAATAAAGCACCTTAGTGTTTTTGTTTTATTTGGATTTGATTTTTATTTATTATTATTATTTTAATTTTGTTTTTTATGGTTTTTTTCATTTTTGAATTTTAGGTGTGTTTGTTTTGTGTATATTGTTTGGTTTGGGTTTTTTGTTTTGTTATTTTTATTTTTTTCTGTTATTTTTTAAAAAAATTAATAAATTAGGATATATGACACATGAATATGTTATGAAGTGGAAGAGTGAATTTTCAACCATCTAGCAAGTGTCAACAATGTATATTAATTCATCCATGATTTTTAGCTGATTTTTTGGAATTTAAAATGAATTTTTATAAAGTGAAGTATTAAAATTAGGATTTTTGGCTTCAAATAATATTTTTTCCTTTTATGGAAGCATTTTTACTTGAGAATTTAGTGGCAAAAGAGGCAAGGGGATTTGTGAAATTTTCTAGATTTTTCTTGAATTTATTTCTGAATTTTACTAATTTTTAATGAATTTTACTCATTTTACATGTAATTTTGAATGAATTTTCAGATTTTGATTTTTTTTTTTCAATTTTTTTTTTAAAAATTCCACTTTAAAAAGTATTCCAAATAATTTCAGCAATATTTGCAAATTTTTAGAATTTTTTTTGCAATTTTTCCTAGATTTTAAATGAATTTTTGGAATTTTTATGTGTTTTATGTTTATTTTTATGTATTTTTATATTTGCAGGTTGAAAAATAAAAGGTGGTACATGAGCTGCATGTGAACAACGAAGGATGATTGCGCGTGAATGGCTGATTGCAATACTCCACTGCACGAACAAGTCAGAAGCGCGTCCTCACGCGTGAATGCCTGCTAGCACACCTATACACAGCGGGAAAATAACGGAAGAGAAAAGGCAGGAACGGGGGCTAACTGAGTAGATTAAGTGAATTAAGTTAGCTTAGTCGGAGAAATTTGATTAAGTTAATTTAGTTGAGTAAATCAATTAGGTTAGTTAGGTTAGGTTAGTTTGTTAAGTTAGGTTAGGTAGGTTAGTCTGGTTAGTTAGGTTAAGTGTGGTAAATTAGGCTAGTAGGGTTAGTCAGGTTAAGTCTGGTAAATTAGGTTAGTAGGGTTAGTCAGGTTAACGAGGTTCAGTAAGTCTAACTAGGGTTAGTTAGGTCTAACAATGGTTAGATTAGTTTAACAGGGGGTGTTGCCATTCCTGAAACCCATTGATGTAATCCTCACGGTCACTTGTGCAGAGGTTGTATGCCTTGTGCGCAATTGATGGTGCAACTATGCATCCCGCCCTGTGCCAGCATACAATGCAAGAAGGAAGGCTAGGGAGCCTTATGGTGCAGTGCACAGGAACAGATCGTGCATTGTGCATTGAGAGGCCCATCCCGTGCGTTCAACACTCCGTTCACACATCTCACCTCTCATTTGATTTGAAGGGAAAGACTGGTCACTCACCCCACTCTCTGGCTCACTCTGATAGATATAGAGGGCAACCCATGTTCACGTCTCCATCCTGTTAGGATGAAAGCTCACATCACTCAAGGGGTTGGTAATGAAGATCATGTCGGTTGTTTTTGTCGTCAGGATCTTGAGGAGAAGGCATACCCAGGGAGGCAGCCTACAAATCTCATACTTCAATGATTGGTAAGAAGAGTCGTCTATTAAGAAGGGCAGATGGACTGATATTGTAGAGACAATGCACCAAGGGAGGTGGCTTCAAATTACTTTCTAAAGAGGTTCTGTTGGAGAGTCAGCTAACTTGAACTACGGGGTGTTACCACCTTTTCCACAGTCAGCTTCACGTCCAAGGGTGTTTCTACATTTTCTTGGAACGAGGCCTGTTATGATAGGGAATTTCTTCCTTTTCTCCCATAACATTTTTGTTTATTGTTGTTTTGTTTTTTTTTTGTTTTTTTAATTTTCCTTTTTTTTTCTCCTTTTTTTTTCATTTAAGAAAGAAAATGGTAGAAATACCATGTGTCAGGACCAACCTTGCCACCGTTGTTGGATCAGACGAGAAGAGAACAAATTTGGGTTTAGATGTATTTGCGAGGGGTTAGGAGAACGAGACCGCCTCATGAGGAGAATCATAAGGGCTATCAGAAGCACGACGAGAAGGATAGTATGCAGCCCAAAAGGGAGAGGGTAAGTCGACTGTGATTGTCAAGATCCCTAGGGAGGGAAGTACATCTTCAGGCGATAACCATTGATCAGGAAAGGATCATCAGAGGCATCAACGGTCTGTACCTGAACAGAGCCATTAGGATTGACAGCAAATACCTTGTACGGGCCCATCCACCGTTGTTGAAGCTTGCCAGGAAACTTGCCAAATCTCGAATCATAGGCCAGAATAAGATCACCTTCTTTGAACTCCTTGTACTTGATGAAACTGTCATGATAGGCCTTGCGTCGCGCTTAAGTGGTTTCCATGTACTGTAGGGCCATCCGCCGTATCTCATCCAAGCATTCCAAGTGCAGGAGACGGCGTTGAAATGACTCATCATCTCCCAAGCGTTCTTTAACTACCACTCGCAAAGAGGGCAATTTAAGTTCAATAGGGAAGACGGCTTCTGTACCATACACTAGCTGGAAAGGGGTCTGTCTTGTAGTTGCCTTATGAGAGGTTCTGTATGCCCAAAGGGCTTCTGTAAGTCGATCGTCCCAGTCGTGACGATGTGCGACAATCGTTCTTGTTAGAATCGAGTAGAGGATGTGATTGGTGACTTCAACTTGGCCGTTGGCTCTGGGGTAACAAGGAGTGGACTTGCGATGGCGGATCTTATACAATTCTGCCAGCTCCTCCATGATTTTGTTAAGGAAATGAGTACCTCTATCACTTACCAACTCGAGGGGACTGCCAAAACGAGTGATAATATTCTCATACATGAATAGGGCTACGCTGTTACCATTGTCCCACTTCAGGGCTTTAGCTTCACAACACTTTGTGACATAATCCATAAACACTAAGATGTATCTATTCTGCTTCCGTCTAGTAGGTGGATCAATGGGACCCACAAAATCAATCCCCCACTTCTCGAACGGCTTTAGGGGAAGAATGGGTTGAAGTGGCATGGCACTTGTTTTGGTGGGTTTCCCCATTCGTTGACAAGCATCACATCTCTTGCAGTAATCATATGCATCCTTGTGTAGGGTCGGCCACCAATATCCTGCTAACAGAGTTGTCCTAGCTATCGCTTCTCCTGCGAAGTGTCCACCACAGGGTTTGTCATGGTATGCTTTCAATACTATGTCAATTTCATCCCCTGCAACACATCTTCGCAATACTTCATCTTTGCCTCTCTTGTACAGTGCACCGCCTAGCAAAGGATAGGGGGATGATTCTAACAGAAGCTTTTTCTTCTCATGGCTTGAGATGCCAAGGGGACACTATTGAGTTGCTAGGAGATTGGTTATGTCTGCATACCAGGGAGTAACTGTTTCAACTAGAAACAAGGAAGCATCAGGAAGGTCTGGATCATCCTATTCCTCGTTTTCTGGTTGAGGGATCCGTGATAGATGATCAGCTAGGACATGGGAACAGCCAGGCTTAGTGACCACTTCAAAATCGAACTCTTGGAATAGGAGCAATCATCTCATTAGTCATCCTTTAACATCTTCTTTGTTCATCAAGAAGGATAGGGCTTCATGATCCACATAGAACTTGAAATGCGTTGACAGTAGATAGTGTCAAAAATTCTCTAGTGCAAACACCATTGCTAAGCATTCAAGCTCTGTCACTGTGTAGTTTCGTTCCCTATCAGTGACCTTTTGGCTTGCATAATATATCGATTGATCTAATTTAGAGGGGCCCTTTTGACATAGGACAGCACCTAGCCTTCAACTGATGCATCTATGTGCGGATGGAATTCCTTCGTTTAGTCAGGAAGTTGCAAAATAGGTGCTTGGATAAGGCACTGTTTTAGGGTATTAAAGGCCTCTTCACAGTCATTAGTCCAAAGAAAATCCGCATCTTTCCTTAGGAGCTTGTGCAGAGGGGCTACCTTAGTTGCAAAATGTGCAATAAATCTTCTGTAGTAGCCCACATGGCCAAGAAATCCTCTCAATTGCTTGAGGTTTGTCGATGCTATTAAAGTGGCAATCTTTTCAATCTTTGCCGAGTCTGTTGCAATCCCTTGTATCGAGACAATATGGCCCAAAAGAACTCCTAATGAGACACCAAAGACACATTTGTTCGGGTTGAAAGAAATCCCATACTCTCGGCATCTGTCAAAGCATTGCTCTAGGTGTCCCCAATGCTCACGGATTAAGCTATAGACACAAAAGACGTCAAGATACACCTCAATGAAATCATGCAAATGATTCTGGAAGGTAGTCATCATTACTCGTTGGAAGGTGACAGGAGAATTATAGAGCCCAAATGGCATTGATCTATAGGCATAGGTCCCCCATTCTGTGGTGAAGGTTGTTTTAGATTGGTCCTCTTCTGCAATTTGGACTTGGTTATATCCGTTGAATCCATCCAAGAGGGAATATAGTTCATGGCCTACCACTATGTCCAATAGTTGGTCTGTAAAAGGGATAGGGAAATGATCCTTCTTTGTCTTCGAATTCAGCTTCCAAAAGTCGACACATATTCGAAGTTTCCCGTTCTTCTTGGGTAGTACCACAATGGGCAAAACCCATTCACTGTTAGCCACGGGATAGATGAACTCTACTTCAAGAAGTTTCAATAATTCGACCTTCACCAGAGTAGAGTAATTAGGATTCATTTGCCTTTGTCTTTGCCTTACAAGTTTGGCATCAGGCTCTAGGTCAATGTGATATTGGCATACTGTGGGATCAATCCTCTTTAGATCTTTATATGACCAAGCAAACACATCTAAGTTCTCTTTGAGTAGATATCGCAGGACTACTAGTTCTTCTTTTGGAAGATAGAGACCCACTTTCAGGTGACGTTTAGTACCGTCAGTATCCAAAAATGTTACTTGCCTTTCACCTTCCACTTCTCGGATAAATGTCCCACGGATTGCTTCTGGGTAGAGGTCTAACTCTTTCAAGAGAGTAGTATCCTCGTCTGATATTCCATTAGAACTAGTGTCCTCCTTCTGAACAGATGTCTCATTTGTCTATTGAGGTTGCTGGAAGGGTATCAGAGCTTTGTTTGCTTCTGTGTGAGTGGTAATTTCTTCTGGACTTAAGGATTCATCTTCAGAGGATGCGTCTAGGAATGTCACATAGCACGGACCTTCTAGAGGCCGTGGCTCTGAGGGCTTTGGCTTCTGTTGGCAGGGGGCATCATCATCATCTTTTCTCTGTACTGAACGGTCAGGGCGATAGGAGCCACTGGTGAACTTAACTTTTATGCTTTTAATCCATTGCTTATACAAATTCTACATACTTTGTGGTCCATTGGCCAACCCAAATGGAACCATAGTCATTCCATACATCACCCTGAGATCTTTGGCCTCTGAGGTCTCTGTAGGGACATCAACAACTTCATCCATTATCAGAGGAAATTCGTCATCTGCACTTTCATAACCTGCTTCATTTTCTTCCTCATCATTTTCATCCTCTTCCTATGGAGGCTCTGTCTCTACTTCTGTAGAGGCTCTATAAGAGAAGAACAGATCTTCTGCATCTGCATCTGCTTTTGCTTCTATCACAGCTTCTGACTCTGCTTCTGCCTCTGGCTCTGGCTTTGGCTCTATGTCTGTTACTGTCTCTGTGACTGTCTCTATATCTGCTCTGTCTATGTTCTGCCTCTGTTATATCTCTACTCTGTAACTGTTATGTCTCTGCTCTGTCTCTGTATCTGTACTGTCTCTGTATCTATTCTGCCGCTATTCTGTCTCTGCGATTGTCATGTAACAAGGAGAACAGTACATCCATGCTTCTATTTCACTATCAGAGGTGATTTTAGAAGTTAATTCTAATTGAGGTAGGAGATATTCTCCCATGGACAAGGATTTTACTTCCCCTGGCAATTGGCTTACAGTGCCCACTGTTAGGGACTGTGCCTCTGTTTTCTTAGGAAAGATCTGCTTAACAGCCTCTTCATCTCGTGATGTACCATCTGTTACCTCATTCAAGAAGTTAGTTACGAATTTGATGGATGTGGATCCATTGTCTTTTTGCGATCCATACATCTTTAACACCACTTTGTTGGGTCCTCTGCCTAGGGTTAGGGTTCCTTTGAACCAGTCCGTCCTGGCTCTTGCTTCAAAAAGCCAAGGTCTTCCCAACAGTAGAGGGTATGAGGTCCCATAAGAATTTGGTTTGACCACCAAATATGTCAGCCAATAATCTCTTCCTGCAAGGGTTGTTTTTATGTATGGGAGGATGCCCAACAGTTTAATTCTGCTTTGGTCTGCCAATCTGATAAGCCACTGTGTAGGTTGAATTCCTTGCTACCCTAAGTCCTTCATAGTCACATCCGTCATTATGTTTACTGATGAGCCTCCATCAATCAATGCATCCGAAATAAAGCATCCTTCTATCCATACACTAATCTCTGAGGTTCCAGGATCTAGGAAGGCATTAGCCACATCTACTCCTTTACAGGCTCCGGGGCCTTATTGGTCTTGGTTGTTGTTGAAGGAGCGATCCTTAGTCCGTATCTTCTTGTCGAGATGCTTTTGAATTCCTTTCGGTAGCTGGGCGACCGCATCAGTAATGGCTGGAATGTTAAGTTTGGTTTAAAAGTGTCTAGGTCTTTGACTAAGTCATAATCTTTGATAGGATCCACAGGCTTCTCCAGCCTGCTGGGGAATGGGGCTACACCCATTTTCAAATTTCCTTTTTCTTCTAGTAATTGTAGCATCGACACTTCTTCTGTTTCTGGAGGTGCTTCTATATCATCTATCTCCTGGGCCTCTGGTCCTGTCTCTGGGAGTGTCTCTGTAGCACTACAGTGCTCTGTACTGCACTGTTCTGTTCTGTATTGCTCTGTCCCTCTGTTGGCAGGTGGAACTTCACAGTCTTGGCAGGAGAATTATTTTCGTCCTGAAAAATTGGTTCCTTCTTCTTTGTGCACGTAACAACGGCAACTTCCAACTCTACCAAATTGGAGGCAGACTCTTGTACCTTCTGTTGGCTATCAATGCCATTAGCCTTTACAGGGCCTGGGCTTGGACAGTCCTTTGCAGTGTGGCCTTCTCCTTTGCATTGGTTTCATAAGGGCTTGTAATCCACAGATCATCTAGGGTTTGGACAATTTGGGGAGATATGTCCCTTTTCTCCACACCTATAACATTCCACCTCTGATCTCTGACCATTGCCAGACTGTCGTCCTCTGTAACTTTGAGAGGGAAACCTCCTTGGACTGAAATTAGGACCAAACTTCCTAGGCTTTGGTCCAATATCTTGTGTTGTCATTTTGGATTCCAGCAAGTTGAATCTTGCATTTTCATCATTCTCTCTTCGTTCATGCATCTCTTTCAGATAGCAAATGTCCTCTGTATGGTTCTTCCGCAAATAGTAGGAATAGAAGGCCCCAAGAATGGTTGGTTTTTAGGTACATTCAGTGGCTAAATGTCCTGCTTGATGACACTTTCCACACCATGTATTAGAGCATATCACATCTCTTCCAGCCCCCACAAGAATGGATATATTGGTGGTATTCACCTTCAGCGTCTGTAGCTGCTCTGTAATCACATCCAGAAGCTCTTTCTTTATACTTGCAACTAAGTTGGATAAGTAGTCCTTCAAATTTTCACCTCCTGAAGTGCTTGTAGTAGGATTTTGGAAAACTTCTATAATTACTGCATACACTAGTTGGGTCGATCCAGAAGGTTCTCTGTTTTGGCTCTGATTCAGAGCTCCTGCTAAGACTTGGGGTTATCAATTCCAGTTGCTAGGATTCCAGTATTGTTGAGTCGCCATTGGCGGAAGTGTTTGAGGCCACTGTTGTTGTGGTTGAACCATCATTTGAGGCACTGTAGTCTACGGTGACCACGGTGGGTTAAGTGCATTATATTGCGGCACTGTTTACATCTGGGGATAGGAGTAGGGAAATGTCCCTGGGACTACATTTGGTGGGTATACCATTCCAGGCATGGGAGGAGGTAAGACTCCTCTTCCTGAAGTCATTGACAGCCTTGCTTCAACTTCATCATAAAATCTTACACCTTCTAGTGCAGCTTGCAGATTGACTGGTCTTCTCAATTCCACGAAATTGCAAACTTCTGGTTGTAGGCCTCTAAGGAACACTCCTTTTTGGATACCTTCGTCCAAATGATGGTTAGTCCATCTCTTCAGGATGGATTCCATTTGCGAGACATAAGCTTCTACTCTTTCTCCAGAGGACTGACTTAGGTTCATGAACTCCTCTCACATCCGCTCTTCAAAACCTTCACGCCTGAATTCAGTGATGAGGAAGGACAACTTCACATCGTCCCAAGTGCCAAAAGTTCCTGCTGCTTGTCTCTCATACCATTGAAACGCTACGCCCTTGAAAGTGGCGGGAAATATTGCTAACCAATGCTCAGGGGTTCGGGCATTGTTAGCCACACATGCCACCATAAATTCTACTACATGAAGATCAGGGTCTTCATTGTACTCTCCCTTAAAAGCTGGCAATGGGACTACATTTGCTGGCTTGTCATCAATATTTCTAGGACGAATCTGACTAGGAAGGGGACCTTGAGTCGCCATGGGGACTTCTGTAAAGAGTGCTTTTAGGGCGTCAAAGGAGGCTTCTACTGCTGCGAGCTCGTTCTCAGCCTTGATTTTTGCCTTCTCTCTTCTTATGTACCTCTGGACTCGTTCTAACGCTTGCCTCTTGATTGTGTCATTCATCAGGGGGTTGGCTCCAACTAGTTGGTCTGTACTCAATAGGACAGTATCAGAGAGGGCTTCAGTCTCTAAAGAGATTCTCTGGCCAACATCTCCTCTACTTCCTTCTTCTCAACATCTCTGAATTCAGCTTTCAAACCACTATAGAGGGGGAGATATTCCGTTCTGAAAGTATCAAAACTCATTCTTCTTAGGATCGTTGTTGTGTCATTATAATAATGCCAGCTTCTGAGGGTTTCAATAGTGTATGTTGTGAAAAACACTCTGTCTACCAACTTCCAATGGATTGCTAATTGGACAAACAGAAGGTTGTCAGTGCACCAAGTATCCCACGTATCTTGTTGTTGAGCATCCACGGACAAATTCCAACTCTTTTCCTTCTCGTTTTCGTGAACCTCCACTGACCACGACTCCTGAAGCTTCTTCACAATATCCCACTTGATGATGTTTGGAAACTTCTCAATGAATGCCAAATCTTCCATGGGTGGTCATTCTCTCTGTTTCTGCTCTTTAGTTTGTTCCCAACAATTTTCCACCAAGATGCAAGTTTCTGCTACTTCAACAGGAAGAGGAAACAGTCCACCACATAGAACATGCATTATGATGGTGATATGTTTCCGCCATTGTGGGATGAAATTCTTGTGGAAAGTGGCTTTGATAATGAGAATCTCCAACTCTTCAATGGAAGAATGAACTTTACAAACATCCATTGAATTCTCCTCTTCTTGGCAATGCCATTTCCTTCATTTTCAACCTCTTCTAATGCTTGTTGATGGAAAGTTTTTCCAGCTGCGTACCAAAAACATGGAGCTCCAAAAGGAATACCAAGGAAAAGGGGATTCTACTGCAAGAAAATCTATCTTGTAACATCAACAAGCTTTCATTTTATTCTTTTGATGACCAAAATAAAGAAAACAGCAAATCTTCACGCAGCATCATAGTAGATATCTCCCACGGATTTGATAGAATCAACCATAATCTCCAACATCTTCATAGAATAATGAACATAAAGGAATACACCATTTTTTTAATGGAAATCAATCACATAGTATTCATCTTCATTGTCTTCATAGTTCTCTCTCTCAATCTCTCATATACAGTTACACTGTTTTGATAGAATTGGCTATCTCTAGCTCTCTCTCTCTCTCTCTCTCTCTCTCTCTCTCTCTCTCTCTCTCTCTCTCTCTCTCTCTCTCTCTCTCTCTCTCTCTCTCTCTCTCTCTCTCTCTCTCTCTCTCTCTCAATAGTACATCATATCCTCACTACAATACTCTCATAATAACTCTCAATAATCTTTCTTAGGTCGTGGATGCACCTCCCAAGGGACATGTCTGATATGAAGAGTCACCAGAGCCACTACAGTGTCTTTTCACAGCTCACTACTATCATTGTCACTCAGTCTTCTCTTCAGTCTTTAGCAACTATTTTTTCCACTTGTTTTAGCTATTTTGAACTTAGATTCATCCTTTCCAAAAGTTAGAAAACTTTCCCAAAGTCACACATACATTCTACAGAACACTTACAGAAGGTCTACAGACCAGTATAGTAGAGTACCAGAGCAGCTACAATACAGTTACAGTATAGAGACAGAGTAGAGACAAAGGCTCTACAAAAGGTCTATAGAGGGTTACAGAAGGTCATCAGAACCTCATAACTCATACTCAAACCATTCCAAACTATCAAAAACTATTCAATTAGCTTCCAAAAGATTTCAATCTTCATCAATCATCAATCCATGCTTCATACAGAATAAAATCAGAACAAAATAGAAGCTATACAGAAGGTATATATAACCAATCAAAACCTATCAGAACATCATAGAGCTTCATATCTCCACTGAGAATCATCATGAACTTCCAAAACATAATCAATATCATCCAAAACACTCTCAAATACTTCCACTAACAACCATACATCACTAAATCCATCAAAAATCAATCATTCAGATCTCAAAAACAACAAAAATCAGTCAAAAATTTAGTCTTTTTCCACTCTCAATAGAAATCAAGAAAAATCAATCATCTAGTAATTTTTTATAAACACACAAAACTCGCAACATTGCGATTTTATGAAAAATCGTGTGTTTTTGGGGTTTTGTCGTGTATATGGTATTCGTATGGGATGGTATGTGATAGAAAAATAATTCTGAGAGCAAGATCAATCAATCCAAATTATTAACTCAAGAATATAAATATTTGTCAAAAAATAAATAGAAAAAATAGCAAAAAATAGAGAAATTAGGTTTTTACATCCAAAAAATAGAAAAAAATGATATTTGTATTCATGAATGTATGATAAGGTTGAGGCATGAGGGCTCAGCCTCAGTTTGGCCTTATCTTCATGTTAAAGTGGGTATTTACTACTTTTATGTAGGAAAAATACATTAAAAATCACTCTCTAAACCTACCACACTGAATGCACAACCTTAAGCGATCAAGAGAAGGGGGGTGTTAAGGGCTGATAATATGCTGCATTTTGACTTTTTTCTAATGCATGCATACATGATACATGTGGTTTAAAATTATGAGGGTCCAGTAGCACAAGCAATTGTTTTCATGAGCAATGATCTATGTTGAGAAGGTGAGGTACCTAAGTTGTAGGGATAGTGGTTTGTTTCATTAGGAAGTGTTCAGTGAAGATTATCTTTCATCTCCTAGAACGATTCATTAAAAGAGTGGAGCATGTGTCATATGTGTTTTATGTATGTGTGGTGCATCTTTGGGCCAATCCCCGAGGTGTAGGATAGTTGTATTGGGGCTACAGAAATTACCCGAGGGACACTCCCTTTGTCTGTGCTTATGTGGTATATTACACTGATATATGTAGGGACTCCCTTTAAGGAGTGTGGGAAGGGCTATCCATTGGAATACAATCCATACAAACACAAAGTTCTTTATTAGAAGTTAGGGTAGTATATCCCTTAGACGCTCTGCGCCATGAGGCCGGGAGGGGTGGTTTGGGTGCATGGTAGAGGCTCCGCTAGTGCTATAGAGTCCAGGGGGTCCACCTATAAATAATCATCTATATATTGTAAACATAAATTTCTCATCCTTCCCATTTTTCAATTCGATTAAAATTCATAACTCAAAAATTGTTTATTGCAAAGAAAGAGAGAGAGAGAGAGAGAGAGAGAGAGAGAGAGAGAGAGTCGAGAGAAAAAACAAAAAGGGGATTTGTCAAACATTAACGATGGTGATGCAAATGAGGATGATAATGATAAGGATGATGGGATAGAAATTGAGTGATTTTTCTTAACTTGCAAGAGAGGGCGCTTTGCAGAAGACGACGCTTTGCAAAAAACATTGCCAAGGAAAGCAAGAAGAGGGTGCCTTGCAAAAGAGCTCAATGAATTGCTGAGAAGAATGCATAATCCACTACTTGAAAGCCTGGACAAGGCACATAAACGTGGCAGACATCAATGTGATTTAAAGCTATCTTCTCTTCTTCCATTGCCTTCTTTTGATGATAAATGCCAATATGGAGCTTCAACACAACCAAACAAACTGAAGTGGCAGCCTGGTAGAATGATTTTTGGGCTTCCAATTGCCTGGCCTTGTGCATGGTTTCACGGAAAGATTGGTTGTGGTTCTAGGTCTATTCCCAATACCATCTCTAGAAGCTCATAGGAATCAAGGATAGTTGTGATTTTAAACTTTCACAAAGTATAGTTTGTACGATCTAACTTGCCTTTGCTAAAGATTGGTGGACGAATCCTTAGTGTTTGAATTGTTGGTGCAACAACAACACCACCTAATGCACTAATATTGCTACTTAATGCAACAGACAACATTTCTCATATTTGCTATTGAAGCCCTTTCCTCTCACATACTCTTCACTCCTCAAAGCCGCATGGGCTTCTGATACCGTGTAGAAATTACATGGCACAATGGATGGAATCTGAACAAGGAGTAGAGAGCACACAATAAATATGAGAAGAACAAAGATTACTTTACTTTCAAACAAACTAATACAAAGATGGCGTTGTCCACCCTTGTGCTTCCATTGTGAAGCTTAGAAGGCGATCCAAACAAATGATAGGTGAAGAGCTTAAGGGTAGCTGGAAGAACTCTAATAGGGTGAAATATAGATTGATGATGGCTTTAGAGGGGTCTTCCATTTATAGCTCAATAAGGTAGTCTGGTCCGCTTGTCTAACCATATTATTAACCTTTCCTAGTCGGCCAAGGAATATTCTATTTTATGGAATATTTCCTTTATCATCAAGCTAGGGACACTATCCTTAGACCCTCGTCTGGGGGGGTTGATGGTTCCCCTTGAGACCCCCCAACCAAGGGCCACTTTTGCAACCTCCAAACCCCAAAATAGGGGCCCCTGATAGCTCCCACACCTTACAGCTCGATGCATTATGCCTCGAGTTGCTACTAGCATAACTACTCTATCTAATCCAAATGCTAGATCTACAAAGATCACCTTTTTGCCATCTGGTCACATAGACCTCATCTAATATACAAGTCAGGATCCACCCAATGTCCGTGCTCACACATGGCTTCTTCTCGTAATGGGGGCCTTTCAACTTAAAGCACCATGGATCATTTGTGGCACCTTACGAGGATGGGGCATTAAGCATATCTAACATCAACATGATCCTTAATTGCATTATATAGGGTGATTGTATTTAATGATTGAACCTTCATTTCTAGAATTAACATTGCCAAGCTTTCCATGAAAGACTAGGAACCTTTCTAGCCTTCACCCCACCAATAGATGGCCTTTTGGGGATACAATTTCCATTCTTGGACTTTTGAAGATCTGGTTCAATAACAACATTACCTTTACGCAAACCAGTTGTAGATACAACTTGCTCAATCTTTGTTATAGCACCTTATCTAGTTGATAAGGGTTTTAGCTTCCAAGCAAACCCTATGTAAAGATGAATGAGCTTTTCAATTATTGTGCAGACTACATGAAGTATACATATATGAGCATTGGCCAAATGAATATCTTAAATTTGCTTGAATTGTGGGTCTTTAATATGCTTGGAGGGGGCTCTATTCCAGTTGCTTGAGCTCAGTTGTGCAATTGGGAACATGCAATATAGGCAAGGACATCTAGAGTTTGCTCCTTTAGACACATTGTACATGCATTTGAGTGTCTTTAAGTCACCAATTATGTGCTATTCCATCTTGTAGTTTCCAAATCCCTCGATAAAAGGCTCTTCTCCTACTTGTTAACTCTTAATCATATCAGGGTACTGAAGTTTGATTTAAAAACCCAATACAATACATCGAAATCCTTTGTATTCACTTCAAAAGCTCCTAACCATCAGATATTTGTTCATATTGTTGAACACTAAATGGTATTGAATCATTGCAAACAATGACTTGAGAAAAGTTCTCTATTCATAAAAGTAATGGAGACCCTCTCTAATTTTATATACTTTAAAATCTCAATTTCATCAAGTTTAATCACAAATATGGCTACTCCTTGTATCTCTTCTAAAGACAAATCATAGAATTTGATCATCAAACATTACAGACAGATCAGGGAAAATGTTATTAAATTCATTGTAAACAACCTCTATCTTCTTGCTCTTGAAGTTGACCTTGATATGTAAAGGCTCACCCAAAACTTCCATCGCCTTGCCAACCATAGACTCTTTATCTAATAGTCTTCACCACAAATGCCCTTGGAAGTAAACAAATTCATATCTGAACTTGTTTTATATTTGATTGCATTAGTTGAAAAATTTGTGTATATACATCCCAACAAATACCAATACTATCCAAAGTCTTCTACACCAACTCAAAATCCAAATAATGATGCCTAATAAAAGAATCCAAGCACTATCTCTTTACTTTTTTAAGCTTATTATTCTCAAGAATATCCTTTGACATTGTTGAGGGCAAGAGATGATAATAAAACTCAAATGTCTTTGAAGCATCTCTCTCACTTAAATTTGGTTGAAGAAGAGACCTAAAAAAGATCATCATAACCCAAATACTATTAAAAGTAAAGTTATATTCAATATTTCTTAAGTAAAAAGAAATACCCTGCTACTTGGATTCTTTTACTACAACCATCTCCCCCTTCTTGGAGATGCTCAATATTCTTGACAGATCTTTGTCGACTTTGAAGGCCTAAACTAGTTTGTTTTCTTTGGTATGCTTTGATGCTCTCCAATTAATGAATGATTATGTAATATTATCACAACGAAATATTAACGACCCTAGACCTTGCACACCCCGCACAAAAAGCAACCGAAAGTAATCTCCCGCAATAAAGATACGCTGGCCTAAGTGCTCCAGCATCGTGCCCTTACAATACCATTTCTGGGTAGTGCATATGCAACCATGGCTCGAAAACCGCAAGCCACCATAGGCCTCCACAGGAACACCCCTTCATGGGACGAAAAGATAATGAATTAATTGTAATTTTTTTAATTAAACCCCCTCCCCTTCAGCTGTTGCATGGCGGGGAGAGGGAGTATGGTGGAGCTTGAGTGGTGGAGGGGCATGGGGAGGGGGAAGCATGCTACTTGCCACTTGTGTGGCTACCCCCCCCCCCCCCCCTTCAATCTATATGAACCCCCCCTCCCCAAGCTTGAGGGGAGGAGGAAGGCATCGTGTGCTGCCCATTGCTGCCGCCGTCATCGTGCTGTTGCCGCCGCTAGGCCACTCCACCAGGCTGCTGCGCTTCATCATCATCATCATCATCGTCGTCGTCGTCGTCGTCGTCTTCATCATCGTCATCATCATCGTCATCTTCTTTAGCCTTCCATCACACATCATCCCGTGTTACAGAAGCGTGGAAGCTTCTATTGAAGCTTCCATAGACATAGTTCACCCGTGCCTCTTGGGTTTTGTCAAAACCGTGTCTGCAAGGCCCAATTCCTGTGCGAAAGAGGAGAATATCGGACAGTAGTAACCTCGAAGTGTGTAAGGGAGCCAAGGGGAAGTTTATTGAATCGAAATTTGCTGCATCAATGGCTCCTAAGCAAAAGGCGAGAGGAGCACACACGGGAGCTTCCACCCAAAGTACGAGAGTGGACAACGCCTCGATTTCGAATGCCCAGGTTTCGAGAAATATTTCTGCATGGAAGGGATGCATAAAGCATGTTTAATTCTCATAGGGAAGCTTTAAATGCATTTACTCATTCGATCTACAAAGTTTAGTTGCATGTCGTGTTTTTGCAATTGCTTGCACTTTCGTGGTCAAGGGTAGTTGAAATTCTGAACGTATGATGCATAAGTAAAAAGAAGAAATTGTGCAAAGGCATCCTTGTTGCATCATGCAAAGGACATGGCATATAACACATAATGCACTTATGTAATTTCCTAGTTGTGACTCGTGTACAAGATAACCATAGACGCCCGTTAAATAATGTCCAAATAGTCGCAATGCATGGAAAGGATTTATGTACTTTGCAAATTGCATGCGATGATAGTTACATTTTAGATTGGGTTAAGTGCTAAAGGAAGGATTAAATCAATGATGGACTCATGGCATTCACTCATGCATGGAATTCTTTATCAAAGTTTGAATGAATCTTTATTAAAAATATTAAAGCTTTGATTTCGTTGCATCAACGTAAGGTTTATAAGAGCTAGCTCTGGATGTCAATCATAGGGTAGGGAAAAGAAAGATATATGTAGATCCCTTAAGTTGCATAAAGGCAAAAAGGTCTATGGTCTTGAAATTGCATGGAATGATGCATCTCACCTATCTTGCAGTTACATACATCTTTTAGGGGAAAGCACTTGCAAATTTAGAAGAAAGTATTTGCATCTTTAAAAGAGAAGATCATCTTTAGTCATGGGTTGGTTAGATCAATTAAGTAATTTGCATTCATGAGTAGCCTACATGAAATTCATGATTAGTTAGCATATGACGATCACCTCAATGTGTTAGGTAGAGTTAAGCTATGATAAAATTCTGCTCGCACTTGGGATGCCAACTTAATACTTCCAATCTTAAAGGTCCTACCCACATTCTCGAAATGTTAGGATTGTCTATCTCCCGTGCAAGAATGATCTAA
Source organism: Lygodium microphyllum (assembly GCF_053477565.2). NCBI lineage: Eukaryota > Viridiplantae > Streptophyta > Polypodiopsida > Schizaeales > Lygodiaceae > Lygodium > Lygodium microphyllum. The sequence goes on from NC_141162.1 coordinate 93,628,957, forward strand.
GGTTCTCACCCTAAGGACCAGTTAACCAAATGATAGACCTCCGCAAGGAATTTAGGGACCCTAGGACCAAAGCATTTATTGGCCTAGTGGGGTTAGGGGTTTGGATTGGGTCAATAGGACTCCCAAACCCTACATCATGATTAAAGGTATTCTTGACCAAGCAATACCGTGGGATGAGAAAAATAATCCCACAAGTTAGGTGATGTCACCTATCTCGTGCAACAAGTTGCAACGTCATACGATCTTGTGTCTAATTCACAAAATAGTATTGCCACTCTTTAGACCAAGTTTGGCGAGTTCTAAGTACAAGTCTAATTTTGTAGAGGATGAGTAGTCATCCTGCTACATCACTCTTCCTTGGGGCTGATTTGCCAAGCTAGGGGAGTTACGAATTTGCCAAGAAAGCAGTTGACCAACCAAGTTAGGGCGACGAGGTTGCCCAAGATTTATTGACCTTAATATAAGGAAACCTAAGGTATTAATAATTTGGGTCAATAGGGTATAAACCCTAACCCAAGGAAAGAGGGTAAACAAGCAATTCAGCTTACGAAACCCTTGGGATCTTGCCAAGTCGCGATTGATCCAGGATCGGATGCTAGAAGCATTCAGGGAGAAGGAATCACACCTTAGCAGTTGGCCGTACAAACGACCACTAGAATGCTCGTGATTGTACACTTAGGTGCACTGTTTGTACTTCTTTGCTCAAGGAACTAATTCAGGAAAAATAACTAATGCTTCAGGTTGAAATCCTGGAGGGAGAGGCAATACCAGTTACCTCTGACTGTCTGCCCGACCCTATCCAAGGGGGTTGTTAGCCGCACCGGGTACGTGGACCGAACCTGCCGCAAGAGGTCTCTCCGTGGGTATTACTTGGAGCAAGAGGACACTTGGGTGCCAGGGGAGGCTCTGGCCATAAATCTCTTGCCTCTGGATCTTGCACAAGAGGCCTACGTGACTTGAGATGGGATCTCGAGACCTGTATACTAGTCAATAGGCGGAAGCGATCCTTAAGGATTACTGGAATTAGCCTTTGGGCAGGTTTATTTGATGTATTCCAAAGACTGATAAATAAAGATCAAATGTTGAAAAGGAACTTGCTTGATATTGTTTTTCTATGTCAGTGCCTAAGTTACGTGAATGAACGAGTGATTAATTGGCTAATTAAGGAAGCTGTTTTTGCTTTTCAAACTAAATGTGGTAGGTAATTAGATAATTAAAGCAACCCGAGGGTGGTGGATGTGACCCTGAGTCCATCCTACAGAAGGGTGGTCCCGGTTGGCCGAGAACTTTTCTCAAAGGAATTGACAGCAAGATAACAATGACCTAGAATCTATAGAGCTAGGGTCCCAATTTATGCTGTTTTAGGGAACGGAATGGGACTATGCCTTACGGACAGAGAGGTCGAGCTTCACATCCCTCTCGTTTTCCATTCTCCTTGAACCAAGTGCAGTATAAATCTGCTTCGACCCTGATGTTTCCACACAAAGTGGTCATCTGGGGCTCAACGCTAGCTACCTCCTAGGAACTTGACTATTAGGAATACCATGATTTAGGTCGGTCCTAAGTGGGAACGACTGGAATGCTTCCACTTTGTGGCAGACTCGAGAAGACCTAGATCACAAACCCCATGACATTCCTTGGGAGTGCCAAGTGGCGCTTTCTAGACTCTCTTCTCGATAGGCTGTTAAGACGTGTCCTACAAGTGGACAAGGGGACACGTTACAATTGGTATTAGAGCGAACCAATGGGATGTAATATTTACAAGGGAACTTAATGAGGGGAAATAGAGCAATGTTGTCGTTAAGGATATTTCCTTACTTACTTATGGATGCTGGCCTGCAGAGTCGCGAAGCATGGGACAAATTTTTGGTGTTCTAGGTTATGTTTATGATTGCAATCATGCGTCGGATTATCGACGGAGGCTAGGCATGATGAATATTCTAGATCGTATCTACAATCCTTCACCCATGTACATGGAACAGAGATGGACAGGTGAATCAGGAATTTATTACATAGCGGCCCACCGACTTGCATACCTTCAGACCAACTTGAAGAGAATCAAGTGGATGGAGCATTTAAAGATCGTGAAGCTATTCATTTTTGTTGAGGCTCACGCAAATGGAACCCTACATGTTGGCGGTCGGAAGGTCAAGCAAAACAAGAATGTGTACGAGGAAGTAACTCGAATAATCCTTGCCAAGAGAATCAAGGTGCTGGGACATTATGAGAGAAATGGGTATCAAAGGAAGGGGTACCCCAAGCTTCCTATGACCTATCGATTCGTGAAAATTCATGAACCCACTCCATATTATTACTTAGTTCCCGTAGCTGAATGTAACGCAATCCTATTTTCCCCAAACTGATGTATCAGCTTGTTCTACCTTTTCGAAATAAATGTACTCAAAAGGGCTATGCCCACATGAATGAATAAGATTTTTTTTTATCATTGTCTGTCATGGTTGTAAGTGTTGGTAAAGGAGTTAAGTGATTAGGTCACTTGGCTAAAAGCTGAACTGGGCATATTAATGTAATGTGAGAAACGTTAAGTAAGCTTTTAACGTAAAGAATCCTATTGCCCAAGCGCAACCTCAAGTGCAGATTCCTAGTCTGACCCCTGCACTAAATACGGCTGTAATTCAAGAGAAGAAGTTCTTCTCAAACAAATCAAGCCACCTGAATTCGATGGCAAGGGAAGGACTGTCCAAACTGACACCGAGGTCTGGATTGAATCCATGGAGGATTATTTCGAGGCAGCAGGAACTGCACCCGCTAACCAAGCGATGCTCGCCAAACTAAAGCTTACCGGTGAAGCAATACTTTGGTGGAAACAATGGTGCAAAGACCAAGGGATCTCGGAAGGGTCAGTTACTTGGGAGAAGCTTAAAAGAGCTATGCGAGGGAGATATCTGCCACCTGCCTATCGCACACAAAAGATGAATAAATTCTATGAATTAAAGCAGCTTGGACTATCCCTGGATGCATACTATTCAAAATTCGTCTCTCTCTTAAAGTACACGCCACAAATGGACATGACACAACATGTATCAAAGTTTTGTGCTGGGATAAATCCACCCATTAACACTCGCTTGGAATCAATGCACCCAACGCACCTACAAGATGCGCTCATTCGAGCTGCACCAATAATACAGGAGGTGCAAACCAAGCCAAGGAATAACAGGACTTGGTCTTATAGGGATCTGAACAAGGGAATGCTTAGGTCTCAGGCCAAGAGAGCGCATGGCCAAAATCATGGACAAAGGAAGAAAGCTAGTGCCAACACTATCAATAACATCATTCCTACCCAAGGTAATGGCCGCAATCTCTGTTGCTTCCATTGCAATGAGCGTGGTCACTTTAAGAGGCAATGTCCCAAGCTTAGCAGAGGACAATGTCAAGGGACTTTCCAAGGAGCCACCCATGGACAAGGAGCCACCGTCAGGGCCAGAGGGAGAACCTCCAGTGTTGCCAACAAGGAGCTAGGTGATGAAGAAGACCCAACCATGGAAGCTAACATTGAGAGGGCAACAGTTCACGCCGCTCTTCACAAGAAAGGCCCGAATCGCCAATTCTTGGTGATTCAAACTCCATCGGATTATCAAGGTAAAAGCTTCAAAACCTTGATTGATTGTGGCAGTACACATTCCTTCATTTCACCAGTCTGTGCAAGAAGATTAGGAATAGCCACAAAAGATGCACCTACCTTACTTGTGGAATTAGCAAATGGTCGTGATGTCTCTTGTACCAGGCAAATTGCTAAGGTGAAATTCCTACTGGGTGGAGAGTCGGCTTCGGTCAGATTCAGGGTAATGAACCTAGGTGTCTACGAATGTTTACTCGAAATGGATTGGCTAATACCCAATGATGCCCAAATTCACTGTGGAAAGGGCCAAGTTTCCTTCCAAAATTTTGAAGGGGAACTAGTCACAACTCAAGGAGAGGTTGGGAAGCCAAAAATTCAACTGGCCAAAGCAACACGGATAATAAAAGGAGTTAGAAAGGGGCTACCTATCTATTTGATTAAACTAAATAAGCTAGATAAGAATCAGGAATCTAGGGAAGAACCTTCATGGTTAAAGGAATATGCAGACGTATTTCCTAAAGAGCTGACATAACTTCCTCCTCAAAGGGAAGTCAATCACAAAATCAAGCTAGCACCAGGAGCTGCACCAATCGCAAAGAGACCATATAGGATGTCCATCCCGGAAGCGATTGAGCTGAAGGAGCAACTCAAGCAATTGTTAGACCAAGGCTACATCCGTCCTAGCAGTTTGCCATAGGGAGCTCCAGTGTTGTTCCAGAAGAAGAAAGATGGAATGCTTCGGCTATGCATTGACTACAAAGGGTTGAATCAATTTACCATTAAAAACAAATACCCCATCCCAAGAATAGATGAACTTCTTGACCGTCTTCAAGGTGCAAAGATCTTCTCTAAGATAGATCTCAGGTTTGGGTATTATCAGATAAGGATCAAGGAAGAAGATATCCCAAAGACGGCATTCAGTACAAGGTATGGACACTTTGAATTCCTGGTCATACCATTCGGGCTGACAAATACTCCTGCTACCTTCAACAGGTTAATGCAAGATATCTTTAGGCCCTATCTTGATGACTTTGTACTCGTCCTCTTTGACGATACCCTAGTCTACTCCAAGCAAGAAAAAGATCATGAAACCCAACTTCGCATTGTCCTTGAAACAATGAGGGCACACAAGCTTTATGCCAAGAAGAAGAAGTGTGCATTTTTCAAGCGACAGATTGAATATCTGGGATTCATTATATCAGCGGAAGGAACTTCAGTGGATCCTCGGCCAAGGTCAGAGACGTTTTGGAGTGGCCAACACCAACTTTTGTCAAAGAAATACGTTGTTTTCTTGGATTGACAGGATAGTACAGGGTCTTTATCAAAAACTATGCTTTGATTGCAGCACCTCTAATTGATCTACTAAAGAAGCAAGTATCAATTGTATGGTCACCTGCTGTTGAGAACAAACCATCTTTGACAACCTAAAACAAAGCTTGGTATTAGAACCCATCCTAAAATTTCATGATCTTAGTAAGGAGTTTGAAGTGATAACTGATGCTAGCGCACTTGCCTTAGGATGTGTGCTCATACAAGAAGATCATCCCGTAGCATACTCTTCAAGGAAATTGAAGAGCCATGAAATGAATTATGCTAGCCACGATCTGGAGCTGTTGGCTGTCATCCATGCTCTCAAACTTTGGAGACACTACTTCTTGGGTAACAAATTCACTCTAGTGGCGGACCACAAGAGTCTTAAATGGATTTTCACTCAGAATGACCTCAATATGAGGCAACATCGATGGATTTAAGTACTGGAAGTATGTGACTTCCAAATCAAATACCGGCCTGGAAAGGAAAATGTAGTTGCCAATGCACTCAGCAAGGCATTTTTGAATTCTCTGATTTTGCAAGATCCATCAACAACAAGATCTCTAGCTGCAAAGGTATCCATGCCAAACAACCCAATTCTTGGGCTAGCTAGAGAAGAGGCATGTCATGACCAAACCTATCAGAAATTGCTAAGGGAGATCCCCATCAAAGATCAAGACCCGAAGCTACAAAAAAAGTATCAAGAATTCTCTATCAATAGTGGACTTGCCTACTACATGACGAGATTATGTATCCCAGCCAATCACTCAAGCAGAAGATACTTTGGGAAGCCCATGACTCCCCTTTCTCAGGACATCCTGGCTATGCCAAGACCCTTAACGCAGTCAGGAAAAGCTATTATTGGGATAGGCTCAAAGGTGACATTCTCAAATATGTCACGGAATGTTTGTCTTGTCAACACATTAAGGCCGAACATGTCAAAATGCCAGGGAAATTGCAACCACTTGACATTCCCCAAATGAAATGGGAATTCATTAGTATGGACTTTGTTGTTGGCTTGCCCCAAGTTTAGGGAGGATAAAACTCCATGATGGTTGTGGTAGATATGCTCACCAAGGTTGCACATCCTATCCCTGTTAAGACAAACTATAAAGCCTCAGACGTTGCAAGGTTATTCATCAAGGAAATATTCAAATTGCATGGGTTACCCAGAAGAATCATTAGTGATAGTGACTCTCTCTTCACCTCACACTTCTGGAGGGCTATCTTCGAGGCCATTGGGACTCAACTCTGTTTCAATACAGCTTACCATCCCCAAACGGATGGTCAAACAGAACGAGTCAACCAAGTCATTGAAGACATGCTTAGGGCACACTGTTGTCGCTAACCCAAAAAGTGGATTCGATATTTTCCACTGGTTGAGTTTGCCTACAATGCTTCTTACCAACAAAGCATTCAAATGACCCCTTTCCAAGCATTGTATGGGTACGATTGTTATAATCCTTTGAGCATTGTATGGGTACGATTGTCATAATCCTTTGAGCTTTTCGGATCCAACCTTGAGGGTTGAAGCTTCAAAGCAGATGCTGGAAGACATGGATGACCAAATCAAATCAATAAGACAGGACATCCAAGCCGCCAAGGATAGACAGAAGGCTTACGCGGACTTGAAGCGTCCAGACAGATCCTCCGTTGAAGGTGATATGGTCTTCATTCATGTATGTCCAAAGAAGAGTTCCCTATCCTTGGGTAAATGCAAAAAGCTAAGTCCAAGGTATTGTGGACCCTACAAGATTCTCAAATGCCTAGGGCCTAATGCTTACAGACTGCAACTCCCTGAAAACCTAAAAGTTCATAATGTATTCTATATCAGTCTATTGAAAAAGTATGTGCCTAACCCTAGTCACGTGCTTGATGATCAACAAGTTGTAATGATGAGCCAAGGAGTCCTTGAGCTACGGCCTGACAAGATCTTAGATGTTAGGGAGAGGCATTTGAGATCCAGGACCTTGAGAGAATGCCTCATCCAGTGGAAAGATTACCCCGAAGAGGATGCCACTTGGATGGATGAAAGTACTCTCAACCAACAATACCCCCAGATCTTCTCGACATGAGGACATCTCGATTCCTCTAAGGGGGAGAGAATGTAATATTTTCCCAACGAAATATTAACGACCCTAGACCCCACACACCCCACATAAAAAGCAACCCAAAGTAATCTCCCGTAATAAAGATACACTGGCCTAAGTGCTCCAGCATCGTGCATTTACAATACCATTTCTGCATTGTGCATATGCAACCGTGGCTCGAAAACCACAAGCCATCGTAGGCCTCCGTGGGAACACCCCTTCATGGGACAAAAAGATAATGAATTAATTGCAATTTTTTTAAAAATTAAACCCCCTCCCCTTCAGTCATTACATGGTGGCGAGAGGGAGTATGGTGGAGCTTGAGTGGTGGAGGGGCATGGGGAGGGGGAAGCATGCTACTTGCCACTTGTGTGGCTACCCCCCCTTCAATCTATATGAACCCCCCCCTCCCCAAGCTTGAGGGGAGGAGGAAGGCATCGTGTGCTACCCGTTGCTGCCACAGTCATCATGCTGCTGCACTGCTAGGCCATGCCGCCAGGCTGCTACGCTTCATCATCATCATCATCATCATCATCATCATCGTCGTCGTCGTAGTCGTCGTCGTCATCGTCGTCGTCATCGTCATCTTCTTTATCCTTCCATCACACGTCATCCATGTGTTACATAAGCTTGGAAGCTTCTATTGAAGCTTCCATAGACATAGTTCACCCGTGCCTCTCAAGTTTTGTCAAAACCGTGTCTGCAAGGCCTAATTCTTGTGCGGAATAGAAGAATCTCGGACAGCATAGTAATCTCAAAGTGCGTAAGGGAGCCAAGGGGAATTTTGCTAAATTGAAATATGTTGTGTCAATGGCTCCTAAGCAAAAGGCGAAAGGAGCACACGCGGCAGCTTCCACCCAAAGTACGAGAGTGGACAATGCCCCGATTTCTAATGCCCAGGTTCCGATAAATATTTCTGCATCGAAGGGATGCATAAAGCATGTTTAATTATCATAGGGAAGCTTTAAATACATTTACTCATTCGATCTACAAAGTTTAGTTGCATGTCATGTTTTTGCAATTGCTTGTACTTTCGTGGTCAAGGGTAGTTGAAATTCTGAACGTATGACACATAACTAAAAAGATGGAATTGTGCAAAGGCATCCTTGTTGCATCGCGCAAAGGATAGGGCATATAACACATAATGCACTTATGTAATTTCCTAGTTGTGACTCGTGTACAAGATAACCGTAGACGCCCGTTAAATAATGTCCAAATAGTCGCAATGCATGGAAAGGATTTATGTACTTTGCAAAATGCATGCGATGATAGTTACATTTTAGATTGGGTTAAGTGCTAAAGGAAGGATTAAATCAATGATGGACTCATGGCATTCGCTCATGCATGGAGTTCTTTATCAAAGTTTGAATGCATCTTCATTAAAAATATTAAAGCTTTGATTTCGTTGCATCAACGTAAGGTTTATAAGAGTTAGTTCTGAATGTCAATCATAAGGTAGGGAAAAGAAAGATATCTGTAGATCCCTTAAATTGCATAAAGGCAAAAAGGTCTATGGTCTCGAAATTGCATGGAATGATGCATTTCACCTATCTTGCAGTTACATACATCTTTTAGGGAAAAGTACTTGCAAATTTAGAAGAAAGTATTTGCATCTTTAAAAGAGAAGATCATCTTTAGTCGTGGGTTGATTAGATCAATTAAGTAATTTGCGTAAATGAGTAGCCTACATGAAATTCATGATTAGTTAGCATATGACGTGTCAAGATCGTGGGAGAGAAGGAAGGAATCTCACTTGTAGCTTTCTTGCTTGCACAATGGGGGAATACACACAAGGGTGGAGGCTGAAAATAGTTTTTCTCTTCTTAGTTCTGTAAGCCAAAAGAACTCTCATACAAAGAAATAGAATAACCCTATATATGGGTCTCAAACCAAACTCAACTAACTAAGGTGGCATACTAATTGAGCCACGAACTAGAGTAGATAAGGATAGCTATCATGTAGCTATTATTCATGGGCGGTGTACCAACCGCATCTACAACTGACAAGTCGGTGACATAAATGCACAACGGTCACCCTGGCATATCACGAGTGGAGCTCAATATCTCAACACTCCCCCTCGAGCTCAATCCCAATTCCTGCACACCAAACAGGTCTCTGAACTTGCGCAGCTTCTCTGCGCCCAATGCCTTCGTAAGTATGTCAGCTACTTGATCCTCTGTGCTAACATAAACTAGATCGATAAGACCTAGTAAAACCCTCTCCCGCACATAGTGATAATGCACCTCAATGTGCTTTGTTCTAGCATGATAGACTGGGTTATTTGCCAAGTGTATACTGCTCATGTTGTCACAATAAATGACAACTGGCCCATCTGTAGGCTGATGCATATCATAAAGTAGCTTATGCAACCAAGCTACCTCACATGCAGCCATTGCTGCACCCCTGTACTCGGCCTCTGTGCTCGACAAGGCAACTGTAGGTTGTTTCTTGCTGCTCCAAGTGACTGCAGCACTCCCAAAAGAGAACACATATCCACTGGTAGATCGTCTATCAGAAATGCTACCAGCCCAATCAGCATCAGTGTATCCATGCAACTGTATCTGAACCCCAGTCTCATAAAATAGTCCATACTGCAATGTGGACTTCACATACCTGAGTATACGTCTAGCCGCATCCAAATGCGGTTTCCTTGGAGCCTGCATAAACTGACTTACCAATCCAACAACATAGCTCAAATCTGGCCTCGTAATAGTCATATAAATCAAGCTTCCTACTATGCGTCTGTACATAGTAGGGTCTTCCAGAAGCTCACCTGCATTTGCGCTCAGCTTCACATTCTGCTCCAAAGGAACTGAAATAGGCTTACAGCCTCTCATCCCATATTTGGACAGCATGTCCAATCCATACTGCCTCTGCAAGAGCTGTATCCCACTTGGTGATCTAATCACCTCAATGCCCAAGAAATAACGCAGCTCTCCCAAATCCTTCATCTCAAACTTCTGCTTCAATAACATTTTCACATGAAGGATATCTTCATCACTGTCACCTATCATAATCAAATCATCAACATAAATGACAAGTAGCATAATACCTTTCTCTGTTTTTCTCACATAAAGTGAGAAAGCTGCCTTGGAAATCTGAAAGCCAATAGTGATAAGATATTGTCCCATCTTGTCAGACCATGCTCTAGGTGCTTGCTTCAAGCCATACAAGGCTTTCTTCAACCTGCAAACAAACTCAGGATGAATAGCATGCACATAACCTAGTGGCTGCTCCATATAGACCTCTTCTTGCAAATCACCATGCAAGAAGGCATTCTTTGCATCCATCTGATGTAAAGACCATCCCTTTTGATGCAACCATAGCAATGACTGCTCTTACGGTTGCCATCCTTGCAGCAACCGGACTGAATGTTTCTTCATAGTCAATGCCATATGTTTGTGCATACCCCTTGACTACTAATCTTGCCTTGTATCTGTTCACAGAACCATCTGTGTTGTGCTTCACCTTATAAACCCACTTACAGCCAATTGCATTCTTATCTTTAGGCAAAGGTACCAACTCCCACGTAGCATTTGCTTCCAAGGCATCCATTTCTTCATCCATGGCTTTCTCCCATTTTTCTTTTCCCATGGCTTGCTCAAAAGAAGTGGGTTCTGGTTCCTGTATCACTTTGACCATATATGCATAGTGAATGGCTGTAAATCCATCATATTTCAGCCTGTCGACAGGATACCTAGCTCTGGTAGACCTGCACAAAGTAGGTTCACTCCCAGGTGATCTCAAAACATCCCTGGTCTTCCTTACTCCAGGTTTAACAATAGAAGGAATACCCAACTCATCATCAATGCTCTGTTCTGAGCCACTGGATTCACCATCCACATAAGAGTGACCTGCATTCACATCAAACATGGGCTGATCTACCTTCTCTTTTCCTTTTCGTGATACCTGCATACCACTATTTGCACTCCCTTGAGAAGATTCTCCTGATCTCAATCTGCATGTCCATGGCGAAGAATGTGAACCACTGCTAGAGGATGCTCCTCTGTCCACTAATATATTGTGACTGCTGCTGAGAATTCTGTGCAACATTACCATTTTGTGCATCTACATTATCAATCACATTTATTGGTTTATACCAGCTACTCATCTCATCAAAAACAACATCTCTGCTCACTGTAAACTTACGAGTAGAAGGGTTATAGCATCTATACCCTTTTTACTGCAGAGAATAACCAATAAAGATGCACTTCTCAACTTTTGGATCCAACTTGGATCTCAACTCATCTGGCACATGAACATAGGCAATGCAGCCAAAAATTTTCAAATGAGAAATATCCGGTTTCCTACCAATATACCTCTCCTCTGGAGTCATCCCATGTATTGCTGCAGTGGGAGTCTTGTTCATTATATAGACTGCTGTAGCAACTGCTTCAGCCCAATAAAAATCTGGTAGGTCTTTTTCCTTGAGCATGGCACGAAATACCTCTCCAATATACATGTTTTTCCTTTCTGCAATTCCATTTTGTTGTGGGGTATGACTGCATGAATATTGCTGCTTTATGCCATGCTCCTGCAAGAACCTTGCAAACTCATTTGAGAGGTACTCTCCCCCTCCATCTGACCTTAGGCATTTTATCTGCAGGCATGTTTCTTTTTCAACCATAGCTTTAAGAGTTTTGAAATGCCCAAAAACTTCACTTTTCTTTTTCATAAAATACACCCAAACTTTTCTGCTATAGTCATCAATAAAAGTGACAAAATAATGACAACCTCCAAGAGATGCAACTTTAGTAGTCCACACATCAGAGTGGATTAATTCCAATGGCTTCTTACTCTCTTGAACATGTCTAGGAAATGGTTTCCTTGCCTGTTTTCCAAACTGACAGGCTTCACATACCTTATGCATTTCTGCAACCTTGAATTTAGGCAATCCTGCAACAATATTTTGGGCTTGCATTGATTTAAGTCGTTGTACATTAACATGACCAATGCGTTTATGCCAGATATCAATATCTGCAACTACACCGGTCCCATGTGCAAACATTGCTGCACTCAATTCAGACATGTCTGCATCCAACGTAAACATTCTGCCCTTCTTCTTTCCTTTTGCTATCAAGCGACCTTTATTTTTCATATCCTCAACAAAGCATCCATGAGGATTAAATCTGACCTGCAAGCCCTGCTCAACCATTTGACCAACAGAAACCAGATTCTTGGTGATATTCGGGACATGAAATACATCAGACAGGTATTTCTTTTTCCCATCCTGCATAGACAAAGAAATTTTTCCAATCTGCACAATAGGATGTGCAGTATCATCACCATTCTCCACAAATCCTGGTTTTTCCATTTTCCTTGCATCCTCCATCCATTCTGCATGACCTGTCATGTGGTGTGATGCACCTGAGTCAACATACCATACATCGTTGCTTTCTTCTGAACTTGTCACAGAATTGTTCATGTGCTACACCATAAACAAATGCTCATTTCTGTCATCACCCTGTCTACTAGAAGATGCATAACTCCCTTGTTGCAGTTTTCCATTCATTATGTCATTCTGCTTTTTATAGCAGTCTTTAGCCATATGACCAATTTTACCACAGTAGTAGCATTCAACATTAGTGTTTGCATTTTGGCCTCTTTGCCATCCACCACGACCTCTTTGGCTCCCCCTGCCTCTAGAGTTACCACGTCCTCCTCCATAGGACTGGTTTTCTTGAGTTTGCTGCATATTCTGATTTCTACCATGGCCTCCAAATCGGCCTCCTCTACCTCTGCCTCTACCTCTTCTAGCATTTGAGTAGAAGACAACTTCTTTTGAAGTTCCTCCTGAAGAAGATGCACCACCATTTCTCTGCTCCTCAGAAATTAGAAGAGCAATCAACTCCTCAAAATCAAGAAATCTTTCACGAACTGAAATGGATGTCCGAAACTGTGCATAATCCTTTCCTAGACCATTCAAGGTCACAGAAACTAAATCATCATCTTCCACTGGCGACCCAATGGAAGCAAGTGCATCTGCAATCTTCTTCACCTTCATGTGGTAGTCATTGATGCTCATACTTTCTCTTTGCACATTATGCAACTCTTGCTTGAGCTGCATTTTCCTGGCTTGTGTATTTGTGCTATACATTTTTGACAAAGTATCCCATTCCTCCTTTGGCGTACTTGCATCCTGAATATGCACAATCATAGAGTCTGAAATACTGATAGACAGCCAGTACATAACTTTCCTGGCTCTCTCATGCCATGCTTTGAATGCCTGCATTTGCTGTTGATTGGGAACATCAGGAAGAACTGGTTCTTCTTCATTTCCTGCAACAAATTCCCAATATCCTTTTCCCATAAGGAAATTCGTCATTCTAAACTTCCATGCTTGGAAGTTGTTCTTGTCAAGCTTTTCAGTGACAATCTGTGAAAGAGAATCAGACGCCATTACAGAACACTGCAAAAACATTATGTCACTGCAAAGAACACAACTTCAGCCTCACAAGGGCTAATCTGCAAAACTGACGAAAGTGGTATTTGACCACACAGTCGCTTCCTAGGGACGATTTTGCATCAACATGCAACGAGGATGATTCTGTAACTCCCAATGTCTCTGTGCATAGGTATACGATGCAATTTCTACAGTAACTTTTCAAAGGCCTGTAGAACAGTGGCTGCACAGCATAAAACTAGGCCTTTTCCTGAGTGCGTGTAGAAAACTTCCGCCTCCAAAATAGGCCCCGAAATGGCCTCAAATCAAAAAAACAGGGTCGTCAAGGGCTAAAGCCCTTACCCGCAACATATACTGCCCTCTTACTTCACCGTGAAGGGCGTCTCAACCTGAGACAATGCACTCTTGCAATTTCCGGCTGTGCTACCTGCAGAGATCTGCTCCCAAAACAAAAAATGAAAGCAACACTGCTCCTCTTACCAGAACACCGCGAGCTTGGCTTGCTTTCTTAAGCTCCTTACCACGAACCAGGCTCTGATACCATGTCAAGATCATGGGAGAGAAGGAAGGAGTCTCACTTGTAGCTTTCTTGCTTGCACAATGGGGGAATACACACAAGGGTGGAGGCTGAAAACAGTTTTTCTCTTCTTAGTTGTGTAAGCCAAAAGAACTCTCATACAAAGAAATAGAATAACCCTATATATGGGTCTCAAACCAAACTCAACTAACTAAGGTGGCATACTAACTGAGCCACGAATTAGAGTAGATAAGGATAGCTATCATGTAGCTATTATTCATGGGCGGTGTACCAACCGCATCTACAACTGACAAGTCGGTGACATAAATGCACAACGGTCACCCTGGCATATCACGAGTGGAGCTCGATATCTCAACATGACGATCACCTCAATGTGCTAGGTAGGGTTAAGCTATGATAAAATTCTGCCTAGTATCGCACTTGGGATGTCGACTTAATACTTCCAATCTTAAAGGTCCTACCCACATTCTCGAAATGTTAGGATTGTCTATCGCCCATGAAAGAATGATCTAAGGTTCTCACCCTAAGCATCAGTTGACCAAACGATAGACCTCTGTAAGGAATTTAGGGACCCTAGGACCAAAGCGTTTATTGGCCTAGTAGGGTTAGGGGTTTGGATTGGGTCAATAGGACTCCCAAACCCTACATCATGATCAAATGTATTGTTGACCAAGGAATACCGTGTAATGAGAAAAATAATCCCACAAGTTAGGTGCTAACACCTATCTCGCGAACAAGTTGCAACGTTGTACGATCTTGTGTCTAATTCACAAAATAGTATTGCCACTCTTTAGACCAAGTTTGGCAAGTTCTTAGTACAAGTCTAATTTTGTAGAGGATGAGTAGTCTCCTGCTACATCACTCTTCCTTGGGGCTGATTTGCCAAGCTAGGGGAGTTACGAATTTGCCAAGAAAGCAGTTGACCAACCAAGTAGCGCGATGAGGTTGCCCAAGCTTTAATTGCCTTAATATAAGGAAATCTAAGGTATTGACAATTTGGGTCAACAAGGTATAAACCCTAACCCAAGGAAAGAGGGTAAACAAGCAACTCAACTTACAAAACCCTTGGGATCTTGCCAAGTCGCGATTGATCCAGGATCGAATGCTGGAAGCATTCGGGGAGAAGGAATCACACCTTAGCAGTTGGCCGTACAAATGACCACTGGAATGCTCGTGATTGTACACTTAGGTGCACTGTTTGTACTTCTTTGCTCAAGGAACTAATTCATGAAAAATAACTAATGCTTTAGGTTGAAAGCCTACAGGGAGAGACAGTACTAGTTACCTCCGACCCTATCCAAGGGGGTTGTTAGCCGTGCCGGATACATGGACCGAACCCACCACGAGATGTCTCTCCGTGGGTGTTACTTGGAGCAAGAGGACGCTTGGGTGCCCGGGGAGACTGTCACCGTAAATCCCTTGCCTCCGGATCCTGCACAAGAGGCCAACGTGAGATGGGATCTCGAGGCTTGTATACTAGTCAACGGGTGGAACTTGGAATAGGGATCCTTGAGGATTGCTGGAATTAGCCTTCGGGCAGGTTTATTTGATGTATTCCAAAGACTAATAAATAAAGATCAAAAGTTGAAAAGAAACTTTCTTGATATTGTTTTTCTACGTCAGTGCCTAAGTTACATGAAGGAACCAGTGATTAATTGGTTAATTAAGGAAGTTGTTTTTGCTTGTCAAACTAAATGTGGTAGGTAATTAGATAACTAAAGCAACCCGAGAAAAGTGTGGTGGATGTGACCCTGGGTCCATCCTATAGAAGGGTGGTCTCAGTTGGCCAGGAACTTTTCTCAAAGGAATTGACAACGAGGTAACAATGACCTAGAATCTATAGAGCTAGGGTCCTGATTTATGCTGTTTTAGGGAACAGAATGGCACTATGCCTTATGGGCAGAGAGGTCGAGCTTCGCATCCCTCTCATTTCCCATTCTCCTTGAACCAAGTGCAGTATAAATCTGCTTCGACCCTGATTTTTCCATGCAAAGTGTTCATCTGGGGCTCGATGCTAGCTACCTCCTAGGAACATGACTATTAGGAATACCCTGATTCAGATCAGTCCTAAGTGGGAACGGCCAGAATGCTTCCACTTTGTGGCAGACTCAAGAAGACCTAGATCGCAAACCCCGTGACATTCCTCGTGAGTGCCAGGCGGTGCTTTCTAGACTCTCTTCCCGATGGGCTGCTAAGACGTGTCCTACAAGTGGATAGGAGGACACGTTACAGATTCTTTTATTGACAGTCATGTAGTTTTTGCAACAATTCATATCTATGTTTTGTTAACAAGTGATTCTCCAATTTAAGAACATCCTTCTTTGTAATAAGATTAAATGTATAGCCCAAAAATACATTATAACCATCACTAATAAACCTCATTAGTGAAGAGCTATTATAAAAAGGACAAGTACCATTTTTAATAGGATCTTTGATATAATATTCAATCCAACCAAAGATCAAGATTTTTTTTTCTCTTCAAATTGAAAGTGATAGAGAGATCTTATACCAATGTGATAAGGATCATTGGATGATTGATCCATAGATAAAGATGTGATTTGCAACTCTAAATAAGAATACTACATGAATTCAAAAAAGTTGAAGAATGAATAAGTATCCAACAAGGAGAAGAAGAAGGAAAGGAGAGAATGAGGATGGACAAAGGTACTGAGATGTCCAAAAATTTCAAATTGAATATTCATTTTCACTTCTATCAAAACAAGGTAGGATCCTTATTAAATCAATCATCATTATCTTTACAATGCCTACATTTCTAGGTTTGATGCAAGCCATAAGAATATTATGATAATGACCTTTTAATAATTTTAGACATATTTATTTATCAAAATATAAAAATTTAACAAATATAAAATATTTTTTATTTTTAAAATTATTTTCTCTCTCTAGGATCTCTTACATGATATTTTTGAGACCTCAAACCTCCCCTAATGTCATACTTGACATTGCTTAAGTGTGCCTGAGTCAATAGTTTTAAACTTTGGGTAAAATGAAGGGGTTATTATTGGCAACCTTTGACTATATGACACACATTTTTAACATCATACAAGTGAAGGTTTAGATTCCAAAAAGTATACTTATCCTTGGGGTTTAGTAGTAGTATGTGTATTGGAAAACAAATGAAGGTGAATTGAGAGAGATAAATAATGTATACATGCATAAAGAAGCTAAGTAAGGTTGTGTATGAGTGTAAGAACATGAGGGTAGATATAGAGTGACAATTATTTGTGTACTTAAAAAAACTTACAATTATTTGTGTACTTAAAAAGACTTACAATTATTTGTGTAGTTTTTATAAGTGTGGATCATTTATAGACTTACAAGTGTGTATGTTGTAGGAAGGGTCTAATATGTGGTAAGTGTGTGAGATGAAAGGTGGAGCAAGAGTGGAAGCACAAGCGGAAGGAAGAGAGAAGCAAGAGCGAATGTGGTTCAAGCAAGAGAGAGTAAGACCGTGTGTGGGAACTCCAACAATCATAATGTGTGACATGCCTTCCCTTATTCTATTGTCATGTAAAGAATAAAGAGCAAGGTTGCGTGTGGGAACTCCAACAATCATAATGTGTGACATGCCTTCCCTTATTCTATTGTCATGTAAAGAATAAAGAATAAAGTGACGGTGACAAAAGCCACCACCTTGCTATCCCGGGGCGCACCTTATAGATCATGTAAGATACTATGTAAGTTCAAAAGAAATGATATTTTATTTAGTAGAATTTACAAGATTATATTTATAAAAGAAATTTATTAATTACAATTTTAAAAAAATTGTAAGTTTAGTAAAGTAAATGAGTTCATTTCATGGCCTTATAGAATGTAAAGAAATTATATTTCTTAATATCCTTTGAACACACATTATATAGATGATTTCTTATAGGTGAATCCCTCAAGCCTACATTGTACAAGTGTGCGAGTAGTAAGTACAAGTAAATATAAGCATCTAGGCATAGGTGGCATTTAACCCACAACCTCACTTAAAGAAAAATGTATCTGAGTGTGGAGAAAACAAGAAAAAAGTGACAAAGTACAATGTATATATAGAAGTACAATAGGATGAGGAATATGCATCATCTCATCCTACACCCATCATCTTCATAATAGAAGGCATAATGTTCAATTAGAAGACTTTTAGTGAGCATATATACAAGATTCTCATCAACCGACAACTTAACAAGCTCTATTTGTTTGCCCTCAATCACCTCTTTGTTGAAGTGATAACGAACCTGAGTATGCTTGGTCTTCGTATGAAAGATTAGATTACATGCCAAGTGAATGGTACTCATTTGGTTTGAATGCAATGTGGAAGTCATACTCATATTGCCACTATATATCCTAACCATAGGGGCTCCTCGCAAGCCTTGATAGCTGCAATATACTCAATCTCAGTAGTAGACACAAGGCCATGCATTTCTACACCCTGGACATCCAAGAAGCAGGACCTCCAAAAAAAGTGAAGACATTGCTAGATCTCACATATCTATAGTGCCCTTAAGGCATCTCATGATACCTCTTCATGGTGTCCCAATGTCACCTACTAGGTGTTGCCATATAACAAACCACAACTCCCACTGCAAATAATATGTTAGGTCTAGTGGCTATCATGGCATGCATCAAGTCACCTACTATGGATGCATATGAGATCTTGGCCATCTCGGCCCTCTCATCATTTGATTAGGGATAATCTACCTAATTGGCCTTAACATGAGAAGGTAATGGATAGCCAATAGGTCTACCACCTTGCATACGAAACAACTCAAGTATTTTATGTGTACTCTTTTTATGACAAATAAAGAAGTCCCTTAAAATGATTGTGCATAATGCGTATATCAAATATGTGAGAGGCATGCTCCATGTCCTTCATCTTGAAGCTCTTCTTGAGTTGAGTCTTCAAAGCATCTAGCTCATCGACATATGAGTACTCCTAGCAATCAACATGTCATCAACATATAGTAGCAAAATGATAAGGCTACCATCATGAGCCTTCTTCATGTAAAGACACGGACTCATATCACTACGAGAATAACCTTATGAATGCATAAAGGTATCAAACATATGATACAATTCCCTAGGTACCTACTTAAGTCTATAAAAACTCTTCCTCAACTCGCACATTAGATATTCCCAACCCTTTTTGAATCCCTTAGCTATTGCATATAAATGTCATTGTGCATGTCTCCGTGAAGAAAATATATTTTCACATCTATCTGGTAGGGCATTCGTCAATCCAAATGGCATAACAAGAAAGTGATAAAACCCTCTATCAGTTCAAAAAGCTATATTCATCGCATCACCCTCTCTCATCCTGATCTGATGATAACTTGACCTCAAGTTAATCTTTGTGGTGGAAAATTTAGTCCCCCTTAAGCTCATCTAGTAGATCATCAACTCATGGGATATTGTATCTATTTTTTATGGTAATCTTATTCAAGTCCTTGTAATCTATACACATGGGGAAAGTCCCATCCTTCTTCTTAATCAATAACATTGGAAAAGTATACAATTGAAGAACTAGACTCTATGAATCCCATCTCCAACAAGCCTTTGATCTATTGGCCACTTCTTCTCTTTCACACTTTGAAAGCTTTTTAGGACATTTCTTGACAACCTTTGAGTTGGGCTCTAGATCAATGTGATGATCCACTACTCTTTTTAGAGGGAGTATTGTGGGTACCTAAAACAAGTCCTTATATTTCTCCAATAGAGCTTTTAGGGCTACATCCCCCCTTGTTGAATTCTTGGATTGATCTATGATTTCCTTATTAAGATATAGTACAAAATTTTGAGACCGCTTCTTAAACCGTTTCTTGAGTTGCTTAGTAGTAATAAGCTAAAAATCTATTTTATGTTGAACTCCCTCTAAATGCATTAGCTATCCATCACTCACAAACTCCATGTCAATGCAATCTTGCCTAATTATTCTAGCCAATCATATCTCAAATCAATGTTAATAGGGTCCATTTCTAGAGCTATCCAAAGGCCATCAATACTTCATAGTTTTTTGCAAGAGATAGATGAACCTTTGAGCACATTTGGATGCTGATCTTCTCAATCCCATTGTCTACTTGAACCTTTATTGGATGTTGCAAATCTATGGATAGACATTTCAATGGATCCATGGCTGATTTATTAATGAAACTATATATGCTAACATTGTCCACTAGAATGAAAACATTATTCACATGCATGCTTCCTTAGATTCTAAGTGTACTTGGACTCTTGGAACCAATCCATGCATCCATCGAGATGGAGTAAACTAAAGTGGTATCATGTGAAAAATCATTTCAACCTAGATTAAATGGTACATGCCCACTTGAGTCAAAGAGGGAAAGCCATTGAATGGATCATAATAGTATTATTGGCCATGTTCCTCCATAATCTTCCATTTCAGCTTTGATTCATGATTTTTGAGTCCTCATCCTCTTCAAAATCCTTTAAAAAAACAAACTATTGTCTTTGATCTTTTTATGAGCTCATTTAGAGGCATGGTCTGCTATATATTTCTCCCCACACTTAAAACATAAGTTTTTTTCCTTTGTTTTCTTAAATAGATCCATCGAAATGGACTTTTGATTGCCTCGAGAAGTTAATCTTTTTGGCTTGTTTTCATTTTTTGCTAGTCTAAAACTACTTTGAGGCCTAGAATCATTAAATGGTGTGGATAAATAGGTATGTTTGTACTCCCACTAGGCATGTTATTGCTACTATAAGTGCTGCGAACTTGGCCTTGCTTTTAAATAGTCCTTGGCTAACCAAAAGTGGGCTAAAATGTAGACTCTCTTCCATATTTCTTTTCATACCTTTTCACAATATCAATATCCTTGAAAAGGGTACTAGGGTGTTAGGCCATTACATTCATTAACAAAGTGGGCCCGAAGCCATACATATACCTATGGAACTACACATAATCACTAATAGCTTTTACATACATAGTGAGGTTACAGAATTGATTTGTATACTCATACATGGTGAGGCCCCTTTGCTCCAATCCATGCCACCATCTAGCAAGCTTCTCTTTCTCTATCAGAGAGCGACAAAAACTTGAGCCATTAGCATCTTAAATGCTTTCCATGAATCCAAAAATTTATTCTCCCTTTTGATGTGGCACCATCATGTATGGGTAAAACATTCCAAGTGTAAGGTGACAAAATAATTATTTTGCTCACCATTACCAAGGAAGGTTTGAAAATAGGATTCCAACTTTGCAACCCTCTTGTCAAGGTTGGATGGAGATGATGTTCCATTATACTTCACTAACATAACCTTATCCCTTAGCTCTTTTTCATGAAAAGGTTACTATTCAACTATAAGTTGATCATGATAAGTTCCCATTTGGATCTCCAACATTAGAAGAAACCCTTCCATAAGGTGACTGCAAGCTTTATTGGAACCTGTCCATAGAAGATAGAGGATCTCTTGGTATTTGAGAATTTAGCCTATATACTTGAGAATTAACCTTGTTGATATTATCAATATAGTCTTCATTCCTTTGAGAGTTTCTCCAACTTCAAATTGACTACTAAGTTGTATCTTTGTCCAATAATGCCTTGGGAGTCTGAGTCGATGTGCTAAAATGGAACTCTTGCATCATTGTTTGGCTGAGACTTCTCTTTGTTCTCTTTGTTTCCCATTTGGAATTTCATCCATTGAGAAAGTTGAGACATGATTTGAGTGTTGGACTCAACAAGTTTACCATTTGAGTCTTTGTTTTGTACATTCGATTCCACAAGTTAATCTATAGGAGACTTAGTTTGACTACTACATAATACCATCTGCTCCATTCTTGTTGAGAATAGTTCATCATGCCTATGAGCATATCTTGTCTAATGTTCACACATTGTATTTTTATGGGTACTAATTTCCCATTGAATTTGGATGTCTTTGGAGGTTCCTTGGGGTGTGTTTTCCATCATGGGATCTTTGATTTGCTATGCATACTCATCATGGGCCTTGATTTTTTTTTAATGACCCATTAGAGTAATGCAAACTTGTAGTACCCCTGTTAGAAAAAATAATATAACTTGAGCTACACAACTCCAATTCTAGATATATTTTATTCAAATTTAAGTCCTTTATCCCTCTTTGAGATGAGCACTTTAGCACTATAATAGGTTTAAAGCGAAAAATATCATGATCAAAACTCTAAACCTAAATTGTGTAGTCATGCACCCTTTTTACACCTGTAAGTGCCCTGCTTCAAGTTGTGTATTTCTTGTAAATTGCTTGTAAATGCTACTCCAAGCCACCAAGTCCTATGAAAACCTCAATAGGACCTATGGGCAACCTACTTATTTACATTTGTAAGTGCCATGTTTCAAGTTGTATAACACCTGTAAAGGCTATTCCAAGCAACAAAGCAATATGGAAACCTCAATAGGACCTGTGGACAACCAATAACACCTATGTATTGCGTCCTACTATGAATGGTATATCTCTAATGACCTATGAAAACCTTGCAATGCCCTACAAATGATCTATTTGACCTTGTTTTAGTCCTCAAGAGCCTTGAATCTTCATGGGAGCTTGAATATTTGATTCTCCATGCAAGCTACCTATATGAGGGACATAACGATAGGCAAGGGCTTCCTACATGGGCTCCAAATCATTGGCCGATGTGCAAAGTTCCTCCTCGAGTCGGGTTGTCCGACCCTTTGGGTCACCTGTCTTTTATCCCACTATCACCCCTAACATCTACTTTTTTCCTCAATGGGAATGTCAACATGACAATTGCATGCTACTCTAGGAAAACGAGGATTGGAAATTGTCATTGAAAAAGAAAGGATCAATCAAATGAAGAAAGGATTGGAGTAGAGATGTAATATTTCTACACAATAAAAGTCAGTATGTTAGTTCGAAAGTTAGCTAGTCAATTAATAAGTTAGTAAGATTACTAACTAAAGACTAACTAAAGTAAAAAACTAACTAATGTTAATAATTAAGGATTTTTATTTAATTAAAAATATATGTTTAAAAATTTGAGAGTCATGAATCTGATATTTTTCTTGGATTGACAAGGATTGTAGCCACCCTTTCACGGGAGTTACAACGTGAACGAGACTTATGAACTATATTAATCACTAGTATTACTGTGTATAGTTTGGATGGTCCAAAAATATTAGATTTTGGGCATGACTAGTATATTTTAGATATTTTAGATACTATCCTAAAAAGATATGGAGATTTCTAGAACTGGATATCATTTAAAAGAAAAGACAAGTGATGTTTTAGTTAGTTTTGGAGATTTTATAAAAAGAAAAAAATAGGGAGAGAGATTGGCGAAATCACACGCGCCACGATCGCAGTCTACAGACAAAAAACATCACTTCGAATAGAGAAAAGAAGGAGTGAACTGAGAGCTTTCTAACCAGGTTCCTTGGTGCCTTGGAGTTTTACTCCCCTTTCGGAGCCAATGGAACCATCAAATTCATGATCTGAGCATCAGATCACTGATCTTTCCAAGATCCCCCTCCACAAAGAGCTCCACTTCTCAGTCACAACCCTTCTTCTCCAATTCACTATAAATAAGAGGCATGGGGAGCAGTTAGAGGGACATAAGGAGACCTCGAGAGGCTACGAGAGAGAGGCAGAGAGAAGGATACCCCTCCAAGAGATTATGAGAAGGAGATTGAGAGAGAGAGAGAGAGAGAGAGAGAGAGAGAGAGAGGAGTTATCACGAGAGGCTGCGAGGGAGAGAGTTAGCTCAAATTTTCCCTATATCAGCCTTCGACACTAAGTCATCTTCTCTTACACTCTCCTACCTCAAATCTATTCCGCCTTCTTTATTTCTTGAATCTACTTGTGGACCATGGCCTCCAAGCGAAGGATGTTGCGTGCGAATGGCAATCCTACAACCAACAACGAAGCTTCGGGCGAAGGCATCATTGTCAATCTAATTGCGGTACTGGTCGTAAGTAATGTATTTCCAAATTGATAGATGGTTGTTTGATCCTCGTATGAGATACGTTAGGCCCTATACTATGATGCACAAGTATAGGTCATTTTATCTCACTCATTCAAAAGATCGAGCTTGCAAAGTGCATGTATCAAGGGAAGTTAATTGCACCTAGTTGCATATGGCTTATTCATTGATAGAGCAATTACAAGGAAGAATTGGTTAGGGGTCATGAATGACATAATCATGAAATTAAAAGTTATGCATACAAGTGTTAAGTAAATTTTACATAGAATCACTCTTTGATCCCAAGGGGGAGAGCATATATGCGATGGAAATGTGATCGCGACTATTCTTCTCCTATTCTTGCATTGTTTGGGAAGAATACAATTGGTTTTTTGATTGGTTGATCAAACAACATACTAAATGCTTTTACATTCAACTTGGTGTTAGTCTGTTGTTTGGATGATTGTTCCAAGTGCTTGTGATTTATGGTAAATGCATGGCAAGGGTGTGTGATGACAAGTTGCCATGGGGATAAAGGAATGTTTTCCTAGAAACTGATATTAGGGCTGAATGCCTTGTTGTGTTGGATTCTTAAAGGATTTAATTAAGGAAGGATATATTGCACGGGTGGATCACCTCCATGATCGCACGGCGGATTAACCTGAGAGGGCACTGCTCGATTCATGGGCCGAAGATCGAGTGGTGAAAAGGCCAACCACATGAATGATGTTTCACTCCTAGACAGCTTGCAGGTCAAATGGAACATTCGACACCCCTTGCTAGGTCTAGAATGGAGTTAAAGACCTCTGTGGCCCCCAACGTCTGGGCATGTTGGGAGATCCTTGATGGGACCAAAAATGGGTCATCACTGGCTATGACACTAGCCAGACCTCATGCACACAACATACACATCCACCACCACACGGCCTCGTAGGCCAGGAGCATTTGTAATAACTAGATGCACACTACATACATCTAATATTGCGTATGTAGATAGATAAGAGTCCAATGGCACCTTCCCCAAAACCCCTCAAAGGGAGTATCCCACATATATTGGCAATAAGTGCCACGTATCACAAACATAGGAGGCACCCCACTAGCTGATTGATGTGGCCCCACTGCAGCTCTTCTACATCTTGGAGATTGGCCCCTAAATGGGTTGCTTTTACATATAAATACATTCGCACAAGACTCCTCTTTTTTTCAATGAGATCTAAGAGATACCATGTTTCCTCACCAACAATTTCCCCCAAGAAACGAACGGCTAACCTACGGCAAGGCGAATCTCACCCTCTCAAGCGTGGGTCAACTATGATTCAAACAATTGCTATGCATTTCTAGGAGTTGATAGCACATGTATGATCAATGCAATAGTGGATGTCTCATTGTACACAAACAGTTATGTTTCGAAATCAGCCTATGTGCTAGTACACAACTAGTCTTTTCATGAATTCCAACTAATACGTATATACTTCGTTGCAATAATCTAGCACCAAGGCAGACCTTGTGCTACTAAATCCCTTATTTCCAAATAGGCCGTTTCCTAAATGCTATGCATAGAAAAAACAATCAGAATTTGTATTATTTCAGCCCTCAAACTGTTGCACAAAAGCCTCCTCCCCCTCACCGTTCAAGATTTGCTTCGTTGCATAGGTGTATAGAGGTTGTTTTGTCATAGTTTAATATATAAAAAGCAATAAATCACACACTGTGACAAAAGGATAGGGAAAACTGAGGCCAAACCTCATGCTTTGCCACTGTCATACATCCACAACCACTACTTATATTTTTCCATATTTTTCTAAGATGTATTCCTTATTTTCTCTTATTTTCTTCAATTTTTTCAATAAAAAATTAATTTATTTTCAGAGTTGTGGCTCTTGATTCTTAGAAGAGTAGAAATATAGATTTTATTGGCATTTTATCCCATGTGTATTGGTTAATCCCACCCGAAAACACCAAAAACTCCAATTTTCTCATAAAAACTGTGTTTTAACGGTTTCTAAAAAATATTTTCAGCATTTTGACATTATGGTTTCTGATTTTTTCATCATGCAAGCATAGAACAAACAGTAAATAGCATGTCTACCAATTTTTACTCCAAAAGAACAACATTGGCTCAATCAAATATAAAAAACAAGCAATTTTCCTTTGTAAAATAGAGTTACTGATTTTTTTTCCTTCCTTGCGGGTTTTAAAATCTAATGTGGGACTGCAGATCAGCCCTCATTCAAGGCTCAATCCACCTCCAAATAGCCAACTCTAGCCCTTCATCCATCCGGGAGTGATCTGGTACCGTGCCGAACAAGCGTTCACCACCAGGTCTTCATTTTCCTTCATGGGCATGAACTGCCTCTTAAGGGGAGAGAGAGGGAGGAGAGAGAAAGACTGACTTTTTATCTCTCGGCATAGTACATCATTTCTTGATCAGATTTGAGTAATGGAGAGCGAAGATTGGAAGCATCTCAAGCCCAAGAGGATTCTCTCTCTCCCTCTCTATCGGATCAGAAAAAAATTGCCAACCAATCACTGCCAAGATTGGAGGCATAAAAAAAAAATGTGGCCATGTCCCCCCCCCCCCCCCCCAATGGCGTTTCATTTTTTGGATTTTAAGCTCTTTGTTACGAGCTTTTAAGCTTTTAACCCAATTATCTAGTTCTTGGCTTGTGCTTTCATACTGCTGCAAGTGGTTTTTTCAGTTTTGAGGGGGCATACGACGTCGGAATTGAGATCCGTTTGGACGGGTGGCTTTGTGATGTCAAAATCTACAAACTTTGGCCTTGTCACGCTCTTCCTGGCTTCCATATCCAATAGCTACTTCACAATCCCAAACCTTGTAGGGATTAAATGGGGGGTCAAATGGGCTCAGATCGATGAACCGAGACTTGCGTTAGATTCTTGATGATGAAATGCATCTAGGAAAACTCTAGCTTGGCCATCGGCCACCGTTTGATTTTTTCATGAAAATTGGCTCTTTTATGCCTCTCGAGCACCATTCGACTGTCCGGCATCCAATTTGAGGTTTGGAAATCTCTAACAGTCCGTCTTGGAGTCCCCCACTACCGGGAGTCTCACCTGACATGCTGAGAAATTATATAAACTCCCTGACCATCGCTTAATGGGTCTTTAAAGAGCTTTTGGGTTTTTGCTACTTAAAATCGTACTAATTGCAGCTGTCGCCTTCGATGAAGTCTATTTTTCCCCTGAAATTGGGATTTTTAAACTATTTTTAAGCACTTCTCGGGGTCAAAAATCATCTGTCATTGGTGACCACGAGATAGGGCGACTCAACCCGTCGAACGCCACGAACGGATCTGCAAAAAAACAACCAAAGAAAGCATCAAGCTTATACAAAATATACTCAACAACACACAGCACAGCTCTCACCCTACCCCTTGACAAAACCAAGGCATGAAATCCAGGAGGAGTAGGCCTAGCATAATCTGACGGAAAGCCTAAGCTAGTCACTAACCAACTACTCCAACACAGCCAAGCTAAAAAGAACTATCAAAGAGATCATCCTAAGTGGTGGTCTGAACTACTACCTAACTAAGGACAACTCAACGAGGAGCTCCTACTAGGCAAGGAATCCTATAGCATGATCAAGACGTATTATTTTGTTTAGCACATTGGCCTTTTAGGCGTTTATTTCCATACTCGGGCATGTATAAAGAATGGAGCTTAGCATAGTGACCCAAGGAGAACAAGGCATCGGCCTCAAGTCATGTCTTAGTACCCAATAACCTACCAAGCCCTCGCAAGGTGATACTTAATCCTTTTCTAACACTCGCTTTTATTTTCACTCCAACCTTCTCTTATTCTTATTTTTCCAGCTAGATGCCATCCCTAGGAAGACAAGGCATCGGTGATTCATCCCCAGGAACCTACCAGGCCTTCGCAAGGCGATAAACAACTGCTCAAGGATTTTTCTTTCTTTCCTTTTCTATATTTTTTTAATAGGAGTTAGACCCATTTTTACACACCTCCGTATATTCATAGATTTTCTCTCAAATATTTAGGCATTTGCTTCTTTATATAATCATTTTAGTAGGCTTCTCTAATTGCCTCACACTAATAGGACCTCCTAGAATGGCCACCTAGTAGGTCAGCAAAACAGGGTCACTAGAACTTCCTTCAAAAACAGGTCTTTCAATGCGTGATAATGCCTTTGCAGGAGGCAACAACTACTCAAACCTCCCACACACATACCAAACCTAAACCTGGGACGTCATGGCTTGATTGCCGGTCCCCAACAAACAAAAAGAAAGTACCCCTTACACATGTAGTGTTATTTGCTTAAAGGAAAAAACTCGAAAAGGGGACGAAACCACCTGGAATGGCCACAAGAAGCTCCTCCGCGGCAAAGGCTCCCTCTAGCAACTTCATGAACCTGTATAATGCAATCGCTAAAACAACAAACTATTAAACGTACCTGCACCAAACAGACATAGGGGCCTCTTGGCCTAAAGAAATAGCACATTTGTACTGCAAACTAGTTGGCCCTCTTGGCCTAAAGAAATCAAGCATTAAAACCTTAAACAACTGGCCCTCTTGGCCTAAAGAAATCAAACAGACCAGCTCATATAGATCCCTCCTTGGAAGAAGGCAGATACATGAAAATACACTATTCCAAGAGGAAAAATAGGGCTCTCAGCCCTAAACTAAATGCATTAAGTTGTGACCCATACCTCATGCATATATAGCAAGAGGCATATGTATAACATGTCGTTTGACCAACCTATGGATCCAGGATAATAGTGGTAGATGGGTCTCGACTACTCTTCACATTACCCATATCAACCATCACTTGCCATATAACGTGTGGTCTGATAGCATTCCCCACAAATTACCAAGTCCTATCTCATTATCAAGAGCAACATCCGGACTAGGACCACAGTCAAAGAAGAGGTCCTCTTCATAAGCAAAATTGGCTAGTGAATCTGCAAACTGATTCCAAGAACGTGGAATCAGCTGAAGAGATACGCTCTCAAATTCATCAAGTAGGGTTATAGCAGTTTAATGATACATACGAAGGATAGGAATCCGGATTGTATATGTCTCATTGAGTTGATTTAAGATCAGCTGGGAATCCCCTTTTACTAACAACTGTCAAATACCACCTTTCTTGGTAATATTCAGTCCCATAATCAAGGCTTTATACTCCGCCATGTTGTTAGTGAATCCTACCCCGAGATAAGCAGCTAATTTCATTGTAACTCTTCATCGGGGATCTTAGATAACTACTCCAACACCCCCTTTTTTATTAGGGCCTGTGGATGCCCCATCAAAATATAATGTGTACATCCAAAATGGGTTTATACAGCCTGCCATTCAGAACTCCCCTATTTGTAATTATGATAGTCAAAACTCAACATATTGAGAGGATGAATTGACGGCTCCATCCCACATTCATCATTAAATACTACAGGGACGCTCGTCAAAATCTATAAACAGTGATGACAAAAGACCTTAATCTCCCAAACGAATGTCTTGTCATCTTGCTCAGTCACTTTATAGCCTTTACTCCACCAGATGAGCTTTACCTGATGATATTGCTGCTCTAAGTATGGGTGCTCCAAATAAGGGATCGTCGACCCATCAACCTCTATACTTGTTTCCTTGCAGATGTCTAAACAATCGCGCATAGACCTACAAGGCACTTATGTCATTAGCGCAATAAAAAATAATAAGGTTTAATCTTATTAAGATTAACCTTATTCTTAAACTCCATACCCTCAAGATCTACCAATAATGTTGTGGCTTTATTCTTCCCGATCCTAACAATCCTATAAGGACCATCCCATTTGGGCTCCAGCTTTCCTGGAAATAATTCTCTACGCGCATCATAGTACAACACTAGCTGTCCTTTCTTAAAAGTGTATTTCTTTGCTTTTAGGTCATGGCGCTACTTCATCCGATGCTTGATCACCTCATGATGTAGCAAGCTCTGCAATCTAATCTCATTGAGATGTGCTAGAGTCGTAAATCGCTCTAAGAGGGCATCCCCGTCACCCAAAGAATGATTTATCACAAATCTTATCGTTGGCAACTCAATCTCTAGAGATAGGACACACTCCTCTCCATATACTAACTTGAATGGTTGTGACCAGTAGCTCGTTTGAATGCCGTATTGTATGCCCACACTACCACACACAACTTTTTGTCCCAATCTTGTTTCTTTTCCAATACTACCTTAGACAGAATGCCCACAAGCTGCTTGTTGGTACTCTCGACCTATCCATTGGCTTGTGGGTTATAGGGGCTTGTTTTATTATGCTTGATGTGCCAAGCCTTAGTCATGCTTTTTATCACTTTGTTCAAAAAATGTGTCCCCTGGTCTGATACTATTTCTTTTGCAGACCAAATCGACATACTATTTGCTTTAATAGGAAATTGGTGGTTTCCTTTGCACCGTTTTTCGTGTTACACGTGCTTCCGACCACTTAGGAAAATAATTAGTCGCTACGATAATATATCTTTTCTGTGTAGGGGATGACGGAGTAATAGGGCCCACAAAATCGATCCCCCACTTCTCGAATGGAAGGATCGCCATAATAGGAGTGAGTGGTTGCTTCCTATTCTCTCGACTATCATGTCATTGACAGATGTCGCATCGCTTAACGTGCTCGAATGCATCCTGGAAGATGGCCAGCCACCAATATCCTGCCCTCAAGGCTTTTTGCATAGTTAGTCGGCCAACAAAATGACATTCACAAGCTGAGTCATGGCACTCTTCTAAGATGAAAGGGACCTTGTCAGGCATTACGCATCGGCAGTAGATATTGTCTACCCCTTGCCGATACAAGATGCCTGTGATTACTGTGATTTTTAAAGCCTACTGCTCGATCTTTCACTTTTCTGACTTCGATAGACCAACTCCAATCTCTCCCATCGACAAATAATGTGTTATCACTGCATACCAGGAGGGAATAGATGTTGTGTCAATCTTGAACTATGAGTCCTAGTCAGTGCCTTCAGTCAGAGCTTCCTCTGGCTCCCCAAAGTCCACAAGGCACTCTACAATACCCTACAACTTGGGTGGCTTGCTCTTAACCTTGTTAACAATCAGAGAAAGAGACAAGAGTGAAGAGACAACAGTTAGAGCAGAGTGCTCTCTCACTTTCATTATCATTCCACACACTACTTAGTGAATGTACAACCTAAGGTCACAAAGGACCATTCACACCAAAGCAATTAAGTCCTAAGCATCGAATTATTTAATGTCCGCATAGTGTGGTACAGCTGGATAACTTAAGTGTCGGGTATGGTCATACCGAAGATAATAGATCAAGCTTGAAGTCTTAACACTCCCCCTCAAGCTCAAGACAACATCTGCACACCAAGCAAATGTCTAAAAACACTGAACTTATCTTTACCCAAGGACTTGGTAAAGATACCCGCAACTTGCTCATCAGTCTTTACATGCATGAGATCAACTCATCCTACAAGAACCATCTCTCTGATGAAGTGGTAGTGTACCTCTATGTGTTTCGTTCTGGCATGATATATTGGATTCATGGCCAAGAGTACACTACTCAGATTATCGCATAGTAACTTCACTGGAGCATCTACATGTATGTCCAAATCAGCCATAAGCTTGAGCAGCCATGAAATCTCTCATGCTGCCAATGCAGCACCCCTGTACTCTGCCTCAGTACTCGACAAAGCAACCGTAGGCTACTTCTTGCTGCTCCAGCTAATCACGCCGCTACCAAATCCAAAAGCATATCCACTCGTAGATCTACGGTCATATGAGCATCCTGCCCAATCTGCATCCGTGTATCCAATGAGTTTCAAGGGCTTATCTCTGACATAAAACAACCCATACTCTACAGTGGACTTAACATATCTCATAATGCATCTAACTGCATCCAAGTGTGGCTTTCTGGGCTTCTACATAAACTAGCTTATGAGCCCTACAGCATAGCTCAAGTCAAGCCTAGTGATGGTCAAGTAAATCAGACTGCCAACCATCTACTGCAATTCTTAACGTCCATCTTAACTTTAAGAATGCATTATTATCTTAACCCAATGCATTCTTAACGTCCATCTAATTTACTTGACATTAAGAATGCTAAAGTTTGATTTACTTAAGATGGTCAAGTAAATCAAGCTGGCTTATGAGCCCTATAGCATAGCTCAAGTCAGGCTCCAATGCACATGTCTAGCTTGACATTCTGATCAAGAGGTGTATCCAATGGTTTGCATTCAGCTATGCCATACTTCTTCAGCATTTCCATGGCATAGTGCTTCTGCATCAGCCATAAACCATTTTCAGCTGGAACTACCTCAATGCCCAAGAAATACTTCAGTTCTACTAGGTCCTTCATGCCAAATTCAAATTTCAGCATCTTCATTACATGTTGTATGCCCAAGTCATCATCACGAGTGATTATCAAATCATCAACATATATGACCAGCACTACCTTCTTTGTAAATAGACTGTGATCAGCCCTACCAATAGCAAATCCCACTCTCTGCAAGTAGTTACTGATCCTAGCATGCCAAGCTCTCGGAGCCTGTTTCAGCCCATACAATGCTTTTTTCAACTTACATACATAATGCTGAGAATCAGGATGAACATACCCTTTAGGCTGAAACATATAAACATCCTCTGCTAAGTCACCATTAAGAAATGCATTCTTAACGTCCATCTGCTGCAATTTCCAGCCTTTAGCAGCAGCCAAAGCAATCACAGTGCGTATGGTTGCCATCTTGGCAATAGGGCTGAATGTTTCCTCATAATCAAGTCCATACTGTTGGGCATACTTAGCAACCAGCCTGTCTTTGTACCTTTCCACACTACCATCCGACTTGCATTTGATTTTGTAGACCCATTTGCAGCCAATGGTCTTTTTCCCTTCAGGTAGTGGCACAAGATCCCATGCCTTATTTTCAGCCAAGGCATTCATTTCTTCATCCATAGCTGCACACCAGTTCTCATCTTTCACTACTTCAGCATATGTACATGGTTCTTTGATCTCCATCACTTTTTTCATGTAAGCATAATGCAATGTACCAAACTGCATCATCAGTGCATTTTTCAATAGCCCTGTCTTTTACATATGGCATGGCAAACAGTCTATCACCTAAGAAATCATCTCCTTGACTAGACGTAGCAAGATGTCCATGATGTTTGCCCTTTTGATTGCCCTGCTTCTTCTAGCAGTCCTTGGAAATATGCCCATACTACTTCCCGTAGTAGTGACAATCCTTATCCCTATTGGGATTGTCAGATGGGCACTGATGCTGCCAGGAGCCTCTACCTCTAGGGCTAGATCTCCCCCTGCCTCTAAAGTTTCCACCACCTCTTGCATTCGATACATGCTGGTTGTTATTGCCATAGGATGCATTCTACTGGCCTCCTCTGCCACGGCCGTGCTGATTCAAATAAAAAATTGCATCCTTATTTTTAGAACTGCTTGACCCTGTAGCCAAGCCAAGTTTAACCTCCTCATGTATAAGCAATGCAACCAGCTCATTAAAATCAGGCATTTCAACCCTCACAGACACATAAGTGTCAAAAGACTTATACTCAGGCCCCAAGCCATTCAAAGTCACAGCAACCATGTCTTCATCTTGAACTTGTGAACCAACACATGCCAGCTGATCCGCAATGGTCTTAACCTCTGTGATATAATCCTGTATAGATCTGCTCTTTCTCTCCATGTTGTTGAGCTTCTGCTTCAACTGTATCTTCCTAACACTTGTGGTTGTGCCATAGTACTTGACCAAAATGTCCCGTGCATTCTTAGGAGAGCTGTAGCTCATTATCTGCATTACCATTGCATCTGAGATACATAAAGAGATCCAATGCAAGACTCTACGAGCTCTTTCTATCCAAGCTCGGTGTAATCGTCTCTGATTAGCCGCCGTAGGTCAATTTGGGAGCTCAGGTTCAGCTTCCGCTCCAGTCACCAACTCCTAGTAGCCTTTCCCTATTAAGAATTTCTCCATGTGGAACTTCCATATGGCATAATTGTTACTGTCTAGCTTTTCCCCCACTATCTGGGTTATGTTGTCACTCCTTTCTGCATTAGCCATATTGTACCAGACAATATTTAGTCACTACTTGACTTCCTGCAAGCCAACAAGTATGACTGACCAAGTTCAATCCTCAACGGTTTATGATAGTTTTTTGCAATTAATTGCAATAAAAAAATAGGGTATTTTAGCCCAATGAAAACCCAAAACAGTCCACAAACAAGTGGTCTAACCTGTAGGTATAACAGTCAATACATACGCTATGTAGTTGCTTCAACTTAAACTCCTGCAACCTCACTGCCAGAGTAAATACATACAATTTAAAAATTGTAAACTATGAGTAACCAGCTGTAATTTTAAGGCCAAAAACATTGAGTATACATGTCATGCATGTCCCATAACGCTTGTAGCAGTTCAGAGATCTATCTCTATATATGAGTTCCCAGTCAAGTCACTCTGACAGAGAGTATGACATTTGTTGCAAGTATAAAACAAGATATATCTGCTGTATATTTCAGCCACTAAAAAAAACAGTCACTGTCAAGGTATTTCAGTCCCAAAGACTTTGCAAAATGCCATAACCTTATGCTACCATGCATAGAACTCAATACATGATCTTGACCTCATCCAAGAATGATCTGTCTCCAAGAGTCAGTAGCAATGAAGACATTTACTGGTTATTTACTGTTCATGACATTCAAGAACCATGTCAAAGAATCTTGCTTTATCTCCAGAAATTTGCATTCAACTCCCTTCTCAATGCTTAAAGCATTTCACAGACATACGCAAGTCATAAGGTACCTGAGCTAACCAAAGTCAGCTAGTTCCCTTCAAGGGCAAGTAGTACATGCTACCCACATAATCATGATAGTTTTCAGCATGTTAGTGTTGAGATATCAAACTCCACTCATGATATGCCAGGGTGACCGTTGTGCATTTATGTCACCGACCTGTCAGTTGTAGACGCGGTTGGTACACCGCCCATGAATAATAGCTAGATGACAGCTATCCTTATCTACTCTAGTTTGTGGCTTGGTTAGTATGCCACCTTAGTTAGTTGAGTTTGGTTTGAGACCCATATATAGGGTTCTTCTATTTCTTTGTATGAGAGTTCTTTTGGCTTACACAACTAAGAAGAGGAAAATTGTTTTTCAGCCTCCACCCTTGTGTGTATTCCCCCATTGTGCAAGCAAGAAAGCTACAAGTGAGACTCCTTCCTTCTCTCCCACAATCTTGGCATGGTATCAGAGCCTTGTTCGTGGTAAGGAGCTCAAGAAAGCAAGCCAAGCTCGCAGTGGTCTGGTAAGAGGAGCAGTGTTGCTTTCATTTTCTATTTTGGGAGCAGATCTCTGCAGGTAGCACAGCTGAAAATTGCACGAGTGCATTGTCTCAAGTTGAGACACCCTTCGCGGTGAAGCAAGAGGGCAGTATATGCTGCGGGAGAAGGCCTTTAGCCCTTGGCGACCCTGTTTTTTTGATTTGAGGCCATTTCGGGGCCTGTTTTGGAGGTGGAAGTTTTCTGCACGCACTCAGGAAAAGGCCCAGTTTTATGCTGTGCAGCCACTGTTCTACAGGTCGGTGAAAAGTTTCTGTAGAAATTGCATCGTATGCTTGTGCGCAGAGACATTGGGAGTTACAGAATCATCCCTCTTGCATGTTGATGCAAAATCGTCACTAGAAAGTAACTGTGTGGTCAAATACCACTTTCGTCAGTTTTGCAGATTTGCCTTTGTGAGGCTGAAGCTGTGCTGTTTGCAGTGACAGAATTTTTTGCAGTGTTCTGTAATGGCGTCTGATTCTCTCTCACAGATTGTCACTGAAAAGCTTGACAAGAACAACTTCCAAGCATGGAAGTTTAGAATGACGAATTTCCTTATGGGAAAAGGATATTGGGAATTTGTTGCAGGAAATGAAGAAGAACCAGTTCTTCCTAATGTTCCCAATCAACAGCAAATACAGGCATTCAAAGCATGGCATGAGAGAGCCAGGAAAGTTATGTATTGGCTGTCTATCAGCATTTCAGACTCTATGATTGTGCCTATTCAGGATGCAAGTACGCCAAAGGAGGCATGGGATACTCTGTCAAAGATGTATAGCACAAATACGCAAGCCAGGAAAATGCAGCTCAAGCAAGAGTTGCACAATGTGCAAAGAGAAAATATGAGCATCAATGACTACCACATGAAGGTGAAAAAGATTGCAGATGCACTTGCTTCCATTGGGTCGCCAGTGGAAGATGATGATTTAGTTTCTGTGACCTTGAATGGTCTAGGAAAGGATTATGCACAGTTTCGGACATCCATTTCAGTTCGTGAAAGATTTCCTGATTTTGAGGAGTTGATTGCTCTTCTAATTTCTGAGGAGCAGAGAAATGGTGGTGCATCTTCTTCAGGAGGAACTTCAAAAGAAACTGTCTTCTACTCAAATGCTGGAAGAGGTAGAGGCAGAGGTAGAGGAGGCCGATTTGGAGGCCGTGGTAGAAATCAGAATATGCAGCAAACTCAAGAAAACCAGTCCTATGGAGGAGGACGTGGTAACTCTAGAGGCAGGGGGAGCCAAAGAGGTCGTGGTGGATGGCAAAGAGGCCAAAATGCAAACAGTAATATTGAATGCTACTATTGTGGTAAAATGGGTCATATGGCTAAAGACTGCTATAAAAAGCAGAATGACATCATGAATGGAAAACTGCAACAAGGAAATTATGCATCTTCTAGTAGACAGGGTGATGACAGAAATGAGCATTTGTTTATGGTGCAGCACATGAACAATTCTGTGACAAGTGCAGAAGAAAGCAACGATGTGTGGTATGTTGACTCAGGTGCATCAAACCACATGACAGGTCATGCAGAATGGATGGAGGATGCAAGGAAAATGGAAAAACCAGGATTTGTGGAGATTGGTGATGATACTGCACATCCTATTGTGCAGATTGGAAAAATTCCTTTGTCTATGCAGGATGGGAAAAAGAAATACCTGTCCAATGTATTTCATGTCTCGAATATAACCAAGAATCTAGTTTCTGTTGGTCAAATGGTTGAGCAGGGCTTGCAGGTCAGATTTAATCCTCATGGATGCTTTGTTGAGGATATGAAAAATAAAGGTCGCTTGATAGCAAAAGGAAAGAAGAAGGGTAGAATGTTTACGTTGGATGCAGACATGTTTGAATTGAGTGCAGCAATGTTTGCACATGGGACCAATGTAGTTGCAGATATTGATATCTGGCATAAACGCATTGGTCATGTTAATGTACAGTGACTTAAATCAATGCAGGCCCAAAATATTGTTGCAGGATTGCCTAGATTCAAGGTTGCAGAAATGCATAAGGTATGTGAAGCCTGTTAGTTTGGAAAATAGGCAAGGAAACCATTTCCTAGACATGTTCAAGAGAGTAAGAAGCCATTGGAATTATTCCACTCTGATGTGTGGACTACTAAAGCTGCATCTCTTGGAGGCTGTCATTATTTTGTCACTTTTATTGATGACTATAGCAAAAAATTTTGGGTGTATTTTATGAAAAAGAAAAGTGAAGTTTTTGGGCATTTCAAAACTCTTAAAGCTATGGTTGAAAAAGAAACAGTGCAGGGTTCCTGCAGGAGCATGGCATAAAGCAGCAATATTCATGCAGTCATACCCCTAAACAAAATGGAATTGCAGAAAGGAAAAACAGGCATATTGGAGAGGTATCTCATGCCATGCTCAATGAAAACGACTTGCCAGATTTTTATTGGGCTGAAGCAGTTGCTACAGCAGTCTACATAATCAACAGGACTCCCACTGCAGCAATACATGGAATGACTCCAGAGGAGAGGTATTCTGATAGGAAACCAGATATTTCTCATTTGAAAATTTTTGGTTGCATTGCCTATGTACATGTGCCAGATGAGTTGAGATCCAAGTTGGATCCAAAAGCTGAGAAGTGCATCTTTATTGGTTACTGTCTGCAGCAAAAAGGGTATAGATGCTATAACCCTTCTACTCGTAAGTTTACAGTGAGCAGAGATGTTGTTTTTTATGAGATGAGTAGCTGGTATAAACTTGTAAATGTGATTGATGATGTAGATGCACAAAATGGTAATGCTACACAGAATTCACAGCAGCAGTCACAAAATATTAGTGGACCTGGAGCGTCTTCTAGCAGTGGTTCACATTCTTCGCCATGGACAGGTAGATTGAGATCAGGAGAATCTTCTCAAAGCAATGCAGATAGTGGTATGCAGGTATCACGAAAAGGAAAAGAGAAGGTTGATCAGCCCATGTTTGATGTGAATGCAGGTCACTCTTATGTGGATGGTGAATCCAGTGGCTCAGAACAGAGCATTGATGATGAGTTGGGTATCCCCTCTATTGTTACACCTGGAGTAAGGAAGACCAGGGATGTTTTGAGAGCACCTGGAAGTGAGCCTACTTTGCGTAGGTCTACCAGAGCTAGGTATCCTGTGGATAGGCTGAAATATGATGGATTTACAGCCATCCACTATGCATATATGGTCAAAGTGATACAGGAACCAGAACCCACTTCTTTTGAGCAAGCCATGGGAAAATAAAAATGGGAGAAATCCATGGATGAAGAAATGGATGCCTTGAAAGCAAATGCTACATGGGAATTGGTACCTTTGCCTAAAGATAAGAATGCAATTGGATGTAAGTGGGTTTATAAGGTGAAGCACAATGCAGATGGTTCTGTGAACAGATACAAGGCAAGATTAGTAGTCAAGGGGTATGCACAAACATATGGCATTGACTATGAAGAAACATTCAGTCCGGTTGCAAGGATGGCAACCATAAGAGCAGTCATTGCTATGGCTGTATCAAAGGGATGGTCTTTACATCAGATGGATGTAAAGAATGCCTTCTTGCATGGTGATTTGCAAGAAGAGGTCTATATGGAGCAGCCACCAGGTTATGTGCATGCTGTTCATCTTGAGTTTGTTTGCAGGTTGAAGAAAGCCTTGTATGGCTTGAAGCAAGCACCTAGAGCATGGTCTGACAAGATAGGACAGTATCTTGTCACTATTGGCTTTCAAATTTCCAAGGCAGATTTCTCACTTTATGTGAGAAAAACAGAGAAAGGTATTATGCTACTTGTCATTTATGTTGATGATTTGATTGCGACAGGTGACAGTGATGAAGATATCCTTCATGTGAAAATGCTATTGAAGCAGAAGTTTGAAATGAAGGATTTGGGAGAGCTGCGTTATTTCTTGGGTATTGAGGTGATTAGATCACCAAGTGGGATACAGCTCTTGCAGAGGCAGTATGGATTGGACATGCTATCCAAATATGGGATGACAGGCTGTTGATCCGGGTTTTTTACAACCCGGATTATTACCACAAAATTTTGGCCAAAGCCCCTATCAAGAGCTTACCATATCACTTTGGGTTTACTCTTCAAGCACTAGGTATGCTACATTGCTTCTCGATTATGATAACTCTAGCAAATGGGGGAAACAAGTTCTTAGAAGGCATGTCAATGTAAAGGGTCAAAGGGATGGTTATCTTAGTGAAGATGAAAGTATATTACACCTAGGAGTTGAGTGAATGCATAGATTTTTTCAAAGGACTAGCCTCCAACTACACATGGGCTCCGTCTGCATCACTAAGATTCGGAATCTATCACCATCATTAGAGGACACCTCACCCTTGCACACAAGTCAATATCCACATCATGGTGTCATTTGGATCTTGCACAAAAGCTTACAAGCATGGACCCCTTTTGTCACATGCTTATATGTATTTATATACATATGGGATACTAAAGTCAAAGCAGCTTTTGGAAGCCCTTTTTATAATCTCAATAACTCCCAAGAAAAAGCGAATTTCAAGAAAATTCTCGGGAAGGCCGATCGGTTTCGACCTGATCTACAAAGTTACAGAAGAAACTTTTTCCAAATTCCTCACGGATTTGAAGTTACGAAGGCGCAGACTGCTGGCTACATGCAATTTTCTTCTCTCTTTCACCACACCAACTTTCCACTCTATCCTTCTTGTAAATATATTATAATAATGTGCTTTGGGCACCCACCTCTTGTAATCTAGCTCAATTTCTCTATTTTCTCTACCACCACCCTTGGCTTCTTGCATGATGACCAAGGTGGGGACTTGTCCCATCCACTATGCTCCATATTTTCAAAGATGCCATACATCATTTAGGATTATGTTAATCAAGAAGATTAGCTTAATCTAATCCCTCATGGAGGCTATATAAAGAGCCCATGGAGAGAGTGAAAGGGGGGACAATGACAAGTCCATGAGAGCATTCTAGAATACCCTTATCTCTTTGAGGGAAGCTATGAGTGAGTTCTTTTATTATGTAGCATAATGGCAAGCTTCCTCTACCTCTTCTCCCATTATCTCCCTCTCTTCTCATCTTCTCATTCCATGTAGCATAATGGCAAGCTTCTTCTACCTCTTCTCCTCTTGTCTCCCTCTCCTCTCATCTCTCTCTCTCTTATATTTCAATATGGTGTCTAGTACATATATTCTCTCTTGTAAATTTGTGTCTTTGTTCTCTTGATTCTCTTTGAGAAGATGGATGTCCTAGCCCATCCTTCCTTTGGCTAGGTGGTGCCCCTCTTTAGTTCTCTTAGTGAGGATTGGAGGTTGGATGGGTAAGAGGCAACCCGTTCATCATTTCAGCCCTCACTGTAAGCCTATTTCAGTTCCTTTGGAGCAGAATGTGAAGTTGAGCACAGATGCAAGTGAGCTTCTGGAAGACCCTACTATGTACAGACGCATAGTAGGAAGCTTGATTTATATGACTATTACCAGGCCAGATTTGAGCTATGCTGTTGGATTGGTAAGTCAGTTTATGCAGGCTCCAAGGAAACCGCATTTGGATGCGGCTAGACGCATACTCAGGTATGTGAAGTCCACATTATAGTATGGACTATT
This sequence comes from Lygodium microphyllum, assembly GCF_053477565.2. Classification (NCBI taxonomy): domain Eukaryota; kingdom Viridiplantae; phylum Streptophyta; class Polypodiopsida; order Schizaeales; family Lygodiaceae; genus Lygodium; species Lygodium microphyllum. The sequence continues at coordinate 93,669,667 of NC_141162.1, forward strand.
TTATGAGACTGGGGTACAGATACAGTTGCATGGATACACTCATGCTGATTGGGCTGGTAATATTTCTAATAGACGATCTACCAGTGGATATGTGTTCTCTTTTGGGAGTGCTACAGTCACTTGGAGCAGCAAGAAACAGCCTACAGTTGCCTTGTCGAGCACAGAGGCCGAGTACAGGGGTGCAGCAATGGCTGCATGTGAGGTAGCTTGGTTGCATAAGCTACTTTATGATATGCATCAGTCTACAGATGGACCAGTTGTCATTTATTGTGACAACATGAGCAGTATACACTTGGAAAATAACCCAGTCTATCATGCTAGAACAAAGCACATTGAGGTGCATTATCACTATGTGCGGGAGAGGGTTTTACTAGGTCTTATTGATCTAGTTTATGTCAGCACAGAGGATCAGGTAGCTGACATATTCACGAAGGCATTGGGCGCAGAGAAGCTGCGCAAGTTCAGAGACCTGTTTGGTGTGCAGGAATTGGGATTGAGCTCGAGGGGGAGTGTTGAGATATCGAGCTCCACTCATGATATGCCAGGGTGACCGTTGTGCATTTATGTCACCGACTTGTCAGTTGTAGACGCGGTTGGTACACCGCCCATGAATAATAGCTAGATGACAGCTATCCTTATCTACTCTAGTTCGTGGCTTGGTTAGTATGCCACCTTAGTTAGTTGAGTTTGGTTTGAGACCCATATATAGGGTTCTTCTATTTCTTTGTATGAGAGTTCTTTTGGCTTACACAACTAAGAAGAGGAAAACTGTTTTTCAGCCTCCACCCTTGTGTGTATTCCCCCATTGTGCAAGCAAGAAAGCTACAAGTGAGACTCCTTCCTTCTCTCCCACAATCTTGACAGTTAGGAGCTCTTAGATCTGAGTAATTTCAGCAAGAAAATGCACCTTCCAAGCATGACATTTAATACATATGTCTTCCTGAGCATATGTATGCTGTATCAAGTCCTTCCAAGCATGTCAGAGAGCTTCAAATGCTCTTCAATGTCAACTATATGCTGCCCTGTCACAAATTCCAGCAGACCTGTCACAATTTCAGATCTGTACATGTGTGTCACAACTCATAACTGAGCTTACATTATGCATTTGTGTATCAGGGACTTCAATTCCCTTCCCAAGTGTATTATCAAGCATCTAATGACTTGATTAGTGCTTATCATCATGAGTTTCAATCATGAATGACCCTGCAGAAAAATGGCGCAACACACTGGTAGCCTGGGGAGTTCACAGCAGTAAGCTTCTTCACAAATGATGTTCAATGCCTTCTCCAAGATGCTCAATAGAGCCTTTGAAAAACTCCAAACAAGCTAAGAACAACTCTTGAGCAAGATCAAGACCAAATGAAACAATGCATACCCTGTGTGAGCAATGGTGAGAAATGACAGGCAGCCCTCTTCTCTTTTCAACCTTGGCAGGTCAGTCTTCAGGTCTTCTTCCCGCATGCACTCCACAGAGCCCAGTCATGGGTGCTCTGATACCATGTTAACAATTAGAGACAGAGACAAGAGTGAAGAGACAACAGTCAGAGCAGAGTGCTCTCTCACTTTCATTATCATTCCACACACTACTTAGTGAATGTACAACCTAAGGTCACAAATGACCATTCACACCAAAGCAGTTAAGTCCTAAGCACCGACTTATTTAATGTCCGCATAGTGTGGTACAACTGGACAACTTAAGTGTCAGGTATGGTCATACCAAAGATAGTAGATCGAGCTTGAAGTCTTAACAAACCTCATAGTCAAACTCCTGCAAAGTGATTAACCACTTTGCCAAATGGTCGGGCGGTTGTAGCTTATTCATCAGCAGTCATAGCCCTTCCACCTTTGTATAAAGGACAACCTTCTCATAAAGGATGTAGTGCGTAAACTTTTTAGTCACAAAGACCATCGCAAGGCACAACTTTTCCATATAAGTATAATTAATTTCGAATACACCCAACTGGCAAAAGCAATCGGGTGATACCACTTCTCTTCCCACATCTGCGCTAAACAACAACCAATGCTATGCATGGTAGCTACTAAAAAGATATAAAAAATTTCACCCCTCTTTGGTGCTTTCAACACAAGTGCTCTTACAAGTTCCTGCTTTACATCCTCGAAAGGCACCTTACAAGGGTCACTCCACATAAACAAACAGTTGAAGGATAACATATTTGTCAATAGTAATTTTCTTTCTATCAAAGAATTTATGAGCCCGTCGATAATATCCAACTGATGATAGAAAGCTGTGGACTTCTTTGGGGGTGCGTGGCAGACTCATGGCGACTATAAGGTACGCCAAAAACACACTTCCTCAAATTGAGAGCTATGCAAAATTGTTAGCATCACTCCAAACAATTTCATAAAATAATCAACTGTCTTTCTCTCACGGTGGCTACCCCTAAATCACCAATAAATACATTCAGCTCCTCAGGGGAAATGTCACCAAAGGTCTTATCGACAGTTTGTTGCCAAGAACTAGGTACATTGCATAGACCAAATGGCATCACATGATATACAAAGGTCCCGAAGATTGTTATGAACGTCATTTTGAGCTTATCCTCTTCTGCGATCGCCATCTGATTATAGCCTGCAAAATAGTCCATGAATGAGTATATCTCTCTTCTCGCCAATTGATCTAGAATTTGGTCGATAAAGGGCAATGGGTAGTAATCCTTAACGGTTTGCTTGTTCAACTCTCGAAAGTCCACACACAAACGGATTTGATTATTTTTCTTCTTCCTAATCACAACTGGTGAACACCATTCAGTGTGCTGCACAGGGAAGATCAAACCCTCTTTCCATAATTTCTGTAACTCCTCGAACAGCCCATCCCGCAACTCAAACGGCATACGCCTGACTTTTTGTCACACATGACGACTTCTTTCCTTCAACGGAATTGTATGGACAGCGAGGCTGGGAAGAATGCCCCTAAGTTCATCGTAACTCCAAGTGAAAATATTGTAGAATTCTTGGATCTGAGTGACATAATCCTCCCATTCCTCCGCACTAAGCATAGCCCCTAGCTTTATTGGCCACTCATCGTCTAGTGTACCAAGGTCTAGCTCAATAACATTTACATCCCTTATTCTATCTTGAGCTTCTAATGGTTCATTCAGCATTACTTGATAGACGTCTCTGTGTTCGACCCCTCTTTGGATTTTTCAGGACGACGTCTCACTTGCAGACACATCTTCCATTGTCTCTAACTTCGTAAAAGATAGGGGAGCTCGCTCACTTTGAGGTGATTCAGGATATGCATCGACTACCACACATCTAGCACCTTTGCCAAATATCAATCTACCAGCGGGTATATCTACTTGACAGTCTACTTGCAAAATCCAAGGTCGACTAAGCAATACTTGGTAACTCGAACGCCCTGCAAATCGAATTACCCTAAAGTCCAACAGGCATTCTACGTTGGCAAGTGTCACATGGACTTTAGTAATGCAGCCCTCCGGCTATCTCAGACTATCATCAGCCATTCTAAGGATTGTGGAGGCATCTTTCTGAATCACAAGACCCAACCTCTCCATCAATTCAGAGCTCATAATATTAACCCAAGATCATGTGTTGATGATAGCATTATCCACTAGAATCCCATCAACATAGGCTGCAAACCTTGGGTAGTGCTTTTCGGCATGTTCAAACCAGTCATCCCCTACCTGCGCTATTCCCAAGGGTTCTACGATATAACCCGTACGAAAGATCTTTTTAAATTCTTTGCATACTCCTGGAAATAGCTTGATTAGATGCAAGAGATTCACGTCTGGTTTAACATCGCAAAGGGAGCTAGCTAAATCAAAATCGTGATAATTCGCTAAAGATCGTTTCTCGTGCCAAACCATCCACTCTTTAGGATGTTGCACCGGCTTTATTGCCTCTTTTTAATTCTCACCTTCTTTCTTGACACCTCTTTATCTCTCTTGGCATTAGACTTACTCTCTATGGGCTTCAGAGGTCCCCCTTCCTTGTCAGGACCTTAGAACTTGCGTTCCTTTATCATCCTGCCTAGGGTTTCCATCGACAAGTTTTACATTATCTTTATCGCCTTCTCTATGTTTTTGGCCTCTTGTTACGACACGTAGGCTAGAAGCTTTAGTGCCATTAACCTGCACAGTCTCAATGAGGCTCACCCCACTGCCACCTGGCAATTCTTTGATAGTAGCCTTACCCCTTTGGAGTATTTGTTTTGGCCCATCATCCTGCTAAAAATTGTTTCCTTACGCACAATGATTAATAGGCCCTCATTGCCGACTGCCTTGCTGGAGGGAATTGATCATGCTCCAACAAGTGGCTCCTAAATGGTTGGACTCCCGCAAATGTCGCACTTGACATTTGGGAATTTACATGGATAATGTTGCCCACCACACCATTTGCAGTTGAATCTAGAGGGTGCACCCTCTTCGAGGTGTCGACTCCCTATCAGATTCTATTGTTTCTTTAAGAAATTAACATCAATGGCTATTTGTTGATATTGTTCAGAGATCATATCCATGTAGTGCTTCATCATGTCTTTGACTTTTCTAAGGACATTCTACAAGCTTAACTTTTATCCCTGATCATCTACTTGTTGGTCCCTTGGCCGTACAATTTGATTAGGCATTGGTTGCATTAGTTGCTGACCCATAGGAATGACGTTAGGGTTTTTTCAACATGACGTGTCAATCCAATTTTGATCCATCATGAGATCTAATTTCTAATCTTCATCATCTAATTTTGGTACATCATGAGATCTAATTGAATTACATAAATATACATATGGATCATTTCAACAAGCTATGAGTTTTTGAAATTACAATACCATAAAAAAGTTGGATATATTCTCAATAAAAGGGCCAATTCAAGAAAAATTTAGGTAGGGTCTTTCGAATACACAAGTCAAGCCAATTGGATTTAAGTATGTATCATACTTTATCTACACAAACACTTATTCATGAGAAAATACCTTTTAAATTTTTTTAATTCTCCAATTATTTTGAGAATCCCAATGTTCAAGGAAATTGTCCTTAGCATCTTTAACACCATAACCTCAAAAGGGGAATCCAACTCTTACTATGAATACCCTCTTGAAGGTAACATGTCCCTCCTCACTTTAGCCCCCCATCCCCACAAATATTGAAACAAGGGAGGGGGTTTATCTTTATTAGTCCAAAGAACTTAGCCTAGTTAAGCTTTTATAAACTAATTAAAGGGAGCACCTATACAAAAAGATGAAATAATCGTAGCCAAATAGATATTTACTACTAGAATCCTTAGAAGGTAACTCCATGATTAATTTTAAGAAAATCAACAAAAAATTTCAACTTACACAATAAGTTCCTAAATTTCCAGGGATTTTTTAAGGCCTAGATTGTGCTAGAATAAAAACTTAAGAGAGTCTATTATAGAAATCTAACTAGACATTCATTCATAAAAATAAAAAACTAACTATAATAATAATAAGGTTCTATTGACCCTCCTCAAAGACACTCCTTAGAACAACAATTAGAAAAATAATAACCTAGAAACCCTTGATACTAAACTTATCTAATATTTGAAAAAAATACATATATACCTTTAAAAAGTATTGTATTACAAAAGAAAATGTCAATTTAATCTTGTGTTAGGATTGAGGGGCAAAGAAAATATCGATTAAAGTAGTGAGTTGAGGGTAAGACAAGTAACCCATGATTAACATGCCAATAGGTGGTATATATTCAAGAATTAAAACTATGCCCAAATCCCTTGAAGAGACTATAAAGCATTTAACCTTCAAGAACAACTATTATAACACATGATTAACATGCCGATACTTGGCATATCTAAAAATAATTAGAACCATGCCCAAATCCCTTAATCTCCAAGAGACTATAACACATTCAATCTTTAAGAAGAATGACCATAATTCAAACAAAAAGGGCCAATGAAAATATCCAACAATGAAAAATTGAATATGAAGCTTAAACCTATTAGTTTAGGAACTTGATTTTAGACAAAGTCTAGGAAAATTGTAATCCAAACCCTTAGATTCACCATTAAGGAATGAGATTTCTACATTCCTATCCTATATTCAAAATTGGACCTCCATAAGATGGATATCGAGATTAAATTATGTAGCTTAAATATTCTTTCACAGAAGGAAAAGTAACCAATTATTGAGATCTTACTCTCTTAAAAAAAGAGATAGTTACTCAAAGCTATCTTGAAATGAATCTCATGCATGTATTATTGCACTGCTATTAGTGCACCTTTATTTATCAATGTCAATACATATGCTTGTCCATCTCCATATAAGTAGATTTAGTACCTATCAAATAACAAATTTTATGTGAGTGACACAATTAAGTATGTTTGTAATTTTTAAAAGGATGTCATAATAAATATCTTAGGAAGTAATTGTGAATGTCAAGTTTACATAGTTTACAAAGGAAAAATCATGAAATGGCTTATTTTTCATAAGCTCAATTACCCAAACATATTGACACTACATCATGAAAGTTGGGTTGTGCCCCATTAATTAAAGTGAAGACTTGTTAAGCCTTACTTTGATATACAAATATTTTAAAAGTCAACAATAAATGTTTCAACATTTATCATGTATATGTAAAGGAGTTAAAATAAAGTAAATCTAATTGAACCATGTAGAAAAGTAATACAACACAAAGCGGCATAAGCAAAACGACAGAGGAAAAGGAACATTCCATATATGTGTAGTGCACCTAAAGTCTTTTTAAAAAGTTTTCTTTTTGAAGCATAGTTTTTTAGTAACAATGCTGCCCCTACAACATTATGCATTATTGATATTAAGGAAGAAAATTTAGCTAATAAGTTGGATTTTAGTGAAGAAACTTTGCAAGAACTTAAAGTGCAATTAGCCATAGTGCAAAATGCACCATCTTTGGATGTACTTATTCAGGTTACTAATGTTTCCAGCATGCAAGATAATATTTCAGGTCATTGTATTGCTAAATCCAGAGAACAAGTCAGTGTTCCACTATAGGAATTGCAGGATTGCAAGATTAGCACTTTAATTCCTTTGCAATTGGAAGACAAGATTGCAAAATTGCCACTACATTTCCTTTGCAAGAGTTGGTTGAATATCAAGAATTGCAGAATATAGTTAGTTTGTATGGTTTTTTCGATGTTCTGCATGAGGTACACTCTATGATTCGATTTCCAAATGAGATGATACATTGGTTTTTGTTAAGTATGAAAAGGAGAGAAATGCGGTAAACATTACAACAATTGAAGGTTTGTCTCTTATCAATCGTCTTCAAGAAGAGAAAGCGTTACTACAAGTGGCTTCTCAAGTGAAGAATGCAGTGGATTTCCAAGTTTCCCATTGTTTTGAAGTCATTAATGCTCTTGAGGAAGTTGTTTTGCAAAAGGATAATGAAATTTCTGATTTGAATGCTCAATTGGCATTTTCTCATGCTACAAGTCAAGATGTTATTCTCAATGATTTCTATGTTTTGAATGATCAGGTTATTGATGTTTCAATTTAGATTTATATTTCTAAAGTTCTTGATGACTTTGATCAATCTATCATTGAAGTTGGAGCATATGGAAGTATGCAAGTACCTACAGTGGATATTTATGTTGTTCATGTTACAACAAGAATGATTGATGTTATTCATGTTGATTAGTTTTTGAGTGTGAAAGTGATGATTTTGTATGAGGAGGATGCATAGCAAGAGTATGTTGCAATTTTTTAATCAAGAAAGCTTCAAAATGGCCTACAAGAATCTTTAAATTTAGTAATTCCTACAGTAGGACCCAAAATTCTTGTAGTAGTACCTTGAATTCTTGTAGCAACAACAACTTAGATTTTTGCAGTAGTAGTACCTTGAATTATTGCAACAATAGTACAAAAAATTCATGCAATAGCAATTTATATTGCTACACTTCTTGTAGAAGTAGCAAGCTGAATTCATGTTGTTCCTATAGAAGTAAGTTGAATTTCTCCAATTCCTATAGTAGCAAAAGGTACTATAGTAAGCTGAAAAACAACAACCTCAAAAAATAGCAAATACAACAACATCATGAAGATAACTGGTTCCAAGAACTTGAAAATAAGCAAATACAAGTTGTTGTGGATTATCATACACATTTCTTTTAGGATGCAATGTCTTATTCATGATCCAAATTGTGTGGTACATTGTGATACATTTATTATGATGTTAATGCTAGAGCATCATTGATATATCAATGGGATTATTCTTTGCAATCAGAGCAATAATCTACTTATTTTGTTATGGTTTTATATCTTCATTCTCTATGATATATTATGGATGTCATTGTATATAATGAGTTCTCAACCTTGGCATATTGCATTGAAATAGTTGTACTATAGAACTGTAGCTCATTACTTCCCGGCAATTCAAGGCACTTTCATTGTAGCTATAACGTATAGAGACATTGTTAAATTTTTAATTAATAGATTTAGGCTCAAAATACTAATTCAACTTGATTATGATAAACCATAGAAGGATCCACAAGTTCAACAAGTAGCAGGAATTAATTTTATGCAAGTCTGACTGCTATAATTCCTGAAGTAGCAATGCAAAATTGTATGGCTGTTATGGTCATTTACTAGTTTTATGGGATAAATAATTTGCAAACTTTGAAAATATTTCATTGCACTAATGTTGGTGACATTTTAGTGCTGACATTATTATTTATTTGTCTCGAATGGGCAAAATAGATGTCATTCTTGCCACAGTAAACCACAAACATAATGAAGATAGTTACAACCCCCTGCATGAGACTATAATATCATTGTAGAAAACAAGGTTATTGCAAATCAGAAATAGAGTTACCAAAGTAGAAAACAAGTTTACTACTGTAGACAATAGGTTCACTACTGCAAGCAACATATTTATCAGTGTGACAGTCTTCTAAGTGGATTATGCAACCACGATAGAGGGATATAAGTATCCTACTAGAGAGGCTTTACTTATTGTTTCTCTATGTGGCTTACTTCATGGTGCAAGGCTATGGGTAATGCATAATTTATCTCATTCAGTATTGTAACATGATCACTTGTCGGCTGTCTAGGCACGTTTTTAGCGGTCCATATCTAAGCGATGCCACCCAGCACTCCCATGGAATTCTACAAGGTTTGTCACCTAGGGTTTCTCGAGTCCCCACCTCGCAATGGAATGTTTGCAGACGAACCCACTAGGATCACCTAAAATCTGGGTTTCTAGTGGTCAAGGTCTCCTGACAACATTCTAGCATCGAGTCCTGGACCTCTTGCTTCATGCAGAGATACCCAAGCCAAAGCAGATCTATGCCGCACTTGGTTCAAAGAGAATGGGAAATGAGAGGGATGTGCTGCTCAACTTCTCTACCCTAGGGCATAGTCCCATTCCGGTCCCCTAAAATGGCATGAATTAGGATTCTAACCTAAGAATTGCTAAGGGTCGGCGGTAAAACCTTGTGAGAAGCCTCCCAATTCTCTAGGACCACCTTGTCGTAGGGCAGACCCCCATCGAAGGTTCTGCCCACCCGCTTCCCTCAGTAGGCATTCTTTAGTTATTTAATTAGGTCCTATCACATTTATGTGTGACATTTAAAATCAGCTTTCTTAGTTAAGCCTTTTTAGGGAACAGGGTTTGTTTGCGTAACTTATAGCACTGACACAAAAACAGTGCAAGCAGTCCTTTTTGACAAATGACAAACAAGTTCAAACAAATTCCTTAACTTATCTTCAGGTTAATCTTTGTCTCTTGTCCATATAGGAGAAATCATATATCCCTTCTGTCCTATAGAAGTAACTGGTCCAAATCACATGACACCATAATTTCCATTCTTTATCTAGAATAGGATCTTCCAATGCAACACACGTTGGGCCCACAATAGTCTTCAACTCCATTCCAGACTAGGCAAGGGGTGTCCAGAGCTCCACGTGACCCACAAGTGGCCTAGGAGTGAGACACCATTTCTGTGGTTGGCCTTTTCACCACTCGACCTTCGGTCCGTGAATCAAACAGTGCCCTTTTTGGGTGCGATCTTGGAGGTGATCCACCCGACAAAATATCATTTTCTTATTTAATTTAGTTAAGAATCAAACACAATAAAGGCAATCAGCCTAATATCATCTTCCAAGAAAACATTCCTTTATCTGCATGGCAACTTGTCATCACAGATCCCTGCCATGAATTTACCATCAATCACAAGCACTTGGGATAGTCATCCAGACAACAATCCAACAATTAGTTGAATGTAAAATCATTTAGGACATTGTTTGATCAATCCAACAAAACCAATTGTATTTTTCCAAACAATGTAAGAATAGATGCGATAAAAATTCCATCGCATATTCACTCTCCCCCTTGGGATCTAAGAGTGGTACTATGCAAAATGTTTCTTAACACTTCCTTCCCTCGGTTAAGGCATAGGTTAAGGGCTGATATGGTTGTGCAAAAATGTAAGTCCTATTGTTCTCTTACATTGATCAACAACCCAACATTCTTTCCAACAAGTATAATAGTATCGGCCTTTCCTTTGGCTTAGGGTTTCCTATTCCTTGAGCTCTCTTACTTGCCTTTGAGGCATGGAGTTGTTGTTTGGCATCTAGCCCAACCCTCAATAGGATTGATCAACATAGTAGCTATACAGTCGGATCTCAAGGCTTCTTAGTTTTAATCTTTATGATCGTTGTTTGCACTAATTACGCATATCATCAAGATCCCAATCCATAAATATGAGTTATCGGTTCATGTTATTAACAAGAGCTTGGGCAAAGATCTAGAGTTTCTAGGATGAATTTCCTTAGGCTAGATCGCTTACCATGCCATCTGTCAAGCGTGCAAGCTACAACATACCTTCAGTGTGGTGGAAAAACATATCTATCATTTACAAGAAAATGGGAGTCGACAATGCCTTGGAATCTTATAAGCTATTTATGATATGTACGAATTTGTCGCATAGCAACTAAATGCAATTTAATTCTCTTGACACTTGAGCTTTGCAAACTTGATCTTTTGAATACGTGAGATGAAACCCATTCCTTTTGATGACCTAATCTTGTGCAGCATAATATGGGGCCTAACGTATCTCATGCAGGACTCATAGCAAACATCTATTAATTTGGAAATACATTACTTACAACCAGTATCGCAGTTGGATTGGTAGTGATGCCCTTGCCCAAGGCTTCATTGTGGATTGTGAAATTGACACCCACACTCAACATTCTTTGCTTGGGGGCCATTCACAATCGTCCTTCCCAAACAATTTCAGCAACCTCCTTCTCAAATAGTGGGGCCAATTGGGAGAAAATTTGAGCTTGTGGGGTGGAGGACAATATCGCAAGGAAGGGAAAAAGATAGGTGCATGTCGCCACCCTCTTAGTCTCTCTCTCTCTCTCTCTCTCTCTCTCTCTCTCTCTCTCTCTCTCTCTCTCTCTCTCTCTCTCTCTCTCTCTCTCTCTCTCTCTCTCTCTCTCTCTCTCTCTCTCTCTCTCTCTCTCTCTCTCTCTCTCTCTCTCTCTCTCTCTCTTTGCCTGCCATGCTGCCAAAGCATGCCATTCCCTTGCGATGGGTGGGCAAGTAGAGTGGTGCTGGTGCCACCACCCACCACTTGTCTAACTGCATACTTCTGCGGACTGCTAAGGAGGGGTGGTAGGCATGTGGCCTCCCCTTCATTGATTTTATCGCCATCTTCCTCTTCGTCATCATTGATGCCATGATCTTCTTCCTCTCCAATGTCACATGCTTCCTCCACGTTGACGAATTCTCTCCCCCTGCCACCTATTCAACAACAACAAGAGGGGGGGATTAAAAATTTTGAATTAACTTTAAAAGGGGGATTCTTATGCGGGAGTGGGGATATTACAAACATGTCTACTTTTGATTAGGCATTTGACACCGTGACATGTAAGGGTTCGAGTCATGGCTATTTCAGCCATCCATTGGGCTGTGGTAGGTGTTAGCCATTGATTGATGCATTATCTTTTCCCTTAGCATGCTTCAATATCTTATTCTTAGTATTTTCATGTGTGAAGTATTCTTTAGATGCCTCATGAAGTGTAGTTATATAGGCAAAATTTGAAGCATGGCCTGGAGAGGTATTACTAGTGTCTCTCACATTTTTCCTCATTCTTGATGATTATGACCTGATGTATGATGGATTTTCATGATATTACATAAGATTTGGCAATTGGCACCATGGTTTTCTCTATATTTTTTATCTATTTTTAACATATTCTTTTATTTGTGTATCTAAATTTCCATTATTAGTGTTGTATGATGTATTCTCATGTCCCTAAGTCATTTATCTTGGAGTTTTCTGCTATGAGTTTCTTGATACAACATTATGTGTTTTTTGCACTACTTGCAATAGTGAGATGCATTTCTGTTTGAGGCACTACAGTCCTATTATGCATTGAGCATATATTAGGGGCAGCAACAGAAAGCACCATATATTAGGGGCACTATAGTCCTATTATGCATTGAGCATATATTAGGGGCAGCAACAGAAAGCACCATGGGATCCTCAAGAATTTGTTTTCTAGCTACCCAATGGGTGCAAAACACAAGCATGTTGGGCATATCTCTAGTACTATACCTCCACAAAGTATATGCTAAACGATCCAAATATGGCAACATGGAAAGCCACACAATAACACCAACAAGGGTCTTGCACATTATCACATCTGATAGAAGGGATGTAAATTGCTCTTGCAAGCACAATTGGGTTGATGAAGCAAGATAATATCCATGGGTCAAGGTAGACATCTAAATCATAACATTGACACCTGAAATGTAATACACAACAAATCCCATAATATTTTGAACAATCAATAAAGAGTAAGTATTATTAGATTTGAAAATTCAAATTTTATGTATAATTTATCCATAAATCTCATCAAAGAGCATGTATTTTTAGATTCAAAAATTAGAAGTTAATGTGACTTTTATCCATAAAAGATTCAACTTAGTGCTTGGGCTACACAAGGCAAAATGCCAATTTAGTGAAACAGTGACAATGAGGCTATTGTAGATACATACGTACAATATCTTGAATGAAAGTACAAAAGAGTGCAAGTAATATCAAAGCAAAGAAACTTAAAATTACACATTTTTCTTTATTAAAATATATTTTACTTAGAAACTACGAAAACAATGATAAGGATCCCAATCAAAAATTTTTATACCATATAAGAATTAGAGTGATTCAAGTAATAATAGAAAAACACTACAAACTCCTATGTAAAAGTTTTTACTTTGCACCAAAATTAGAAAGGAGACCTCGGCCAATCTATGTCAACAATCCTTTGGACCTAGCCCTATAGACATTTTCAATGTTGAAGATTCCTTTTGCATTATAGACACTTGCTTTTAAAAACAACAAAATGACACATGGCATTCCTTCACAAGGTCCACTCTTTCTCCTTTTTGGAAATGATGACCATATGAAAAAATTCATTGATTAAGATCAATATAATTTTATGGCATGATGTTGGACTAGGATCTATGGAAGTAGGGCTCTATGGGTGTCAACTATTGCATGGTGTTGATATGCCTTGAGCACTTGGATCCAATTCTACTTCTTGGTCTTAAAACTTTTAGTGAGCCTCCTTGACCCAATCATTGCCTTTGTTAATGCTTGTGACTTGGTGCTTCAGGTTAGGATACACCCATTTTTTCTTTTGGATTTCTTTGTCTTAAGGGATCTAGTCATAGTTTTAGCTTAAGTTATGAGCTTGCTAGTTGTTAATATTATTACACTTTTACTTTAAAGAACCATCTTGATACCATGTGCTTTTGACCTTTTCATACGATTCTTTCTCCCACTAGAACATAGAGGGTCCTAGGAGTTGATCCAACCTTTTTGGTTTGGGCCTTGGTAATTACATTTGATACTAAGAACCCATAGTCATCATGCAAAAATTTAGTATAAAGTAGGAACAAAAGCACCAAGGGCATGATTTCCCTGGTTGGTTGAAGATTTGTGCTCAAGGAAAAATACAAAGACATGAGTGACAATGCACTTAGGGCATCATTGCTTTGCCTTTTTATCCTTTTTTGGTTTCTACTTCTTTGACCATTAAGACATGACATACTCAAGTTGACTATTGTGTGCTCTTGGAATCCTTGTATGATTGATGTCACACTTCGAGCTTTCTAGGTCTTTGATTATTTGGCACAAGTAGAGCTAGTGGTGCACCTTTGGCATATGGCAACCCTCTATTGATGTGATAAGTATTGTTGACATATAAATTTGTACATAGAAATTTTTGTGGGACTTGACACATGGGTGTATCATTGCTTGTACTACCCATAATTTGTGTAGAATCTTCCCGTAGGCTCTTGCTATTTTGATGGCAAGTGATTTCCATCACAATTGAGGTAACAAATTTTGGTTTAGATTGGGTTTGAGGCCTCCTTTGATTCTCATTATCTCATTTGATAGAGCTATACTATGACTTGAGCTCCACTTCTTAAGTTGTGCTTGATGGAGGTTTGCTATAAAAGATGATGTCTATAGTCTAGGTTTTTCCTTTCTCTTTCTTCAAGAAGTCATCAACTCTAATGGCTTCTTTAGAAAATGTGTTCGTGTCATTTTGGTCAAGGTTTGATCTTCCAACTAGATCTTTATAAAGATATCTATCTTTGATTCTATTGATAAAGACCATTATTAGAACCTTGGGACTAGGTTTATTAAAGGCAGGGATTCTCTTGTAAAGGCCTTAGATGCTAATCATATAGAATCTAATAGTGTTGTTTTCCTTTTTGCCCATATTCATTATGTTGACTTCCATCATTGTATCCCCATAGCTAGCTTTAGAGAATCTTTTTATAAATAGGTCTTTGAGCATATCAAAATTACTCTTTTTTTGCCGTTTCTAAGCCCATAAACCATGTCCAATCCCCTTTTCCCCAAGTACATACACCAAAATCTTATGCTTTCTCATTGGGAAATCCACATGGCTCAACAATATAGACATTTCAATTTGTCATCCATTCAATATTTATAATAGAATTGCCCCCTTATATATTTTTTAACATGGAAGTCCCTTATAGAGCTTCTTTGTACCTTATATTTTACCTCAGTATAATTTGTTTAGAGAGATCTCATGATTAGAAATTTCTCTTATTTGGAGAAAACATTTCTCTCATTTTCTTATTACTAGCCTAAAGGTTGTTAGCCCCATAGACTTGTTTGAATTGATCCACAAAGTTTCAAGGGTCATCTGTTGTAAACATCTTGTTCCCATTGGAACCTTCTACCATACAATTGTTTTGCTTGCTTGTGTGGATTGTTCTATTTCATGTCATATATTGCTTGTTAAGCATAAGAAGGAGAATACATGTATGGGATTCCATTTCATACTCATCATTACACATCTTGTGACTTGATAAGTGGTAGGAAATGGCATCTCATGATTGCTACATGTAGTAGATGAGTAGTTTTTTTGCTTGCTTATCATTTGGATGCATTATACTTGACATTACCCACAAGTATGCGAGCTTTCTTGACCACCACAATTGTTGCATGTGACTACCACAACCACTAGTTTTTTTGCATGTGACTAGCACAATTATTAGCTTTGAGGCCATAAATCTTAACTTTGCAAGCTTTTGTGGTTGAAAATTTAGTGTGAAGAATCTGGAAGATAAGTACTAAACAAGACATATCTATCCGTAGCACTATACATTAACTTGACATGCAAAGGGAAAGGCTCCTATCGACCACCATGACTACATGGTTAGGATTTCAGGAAAACATCATTTCTTACCTTTGAATGCATAAATTCTTTATGTGGCATTTAAAGATTAAAAATAATCTAAATAATTTACTTGAAGGCCTTGGATATGGTTTAATCTACAATTTGGATACTCCTACTAATCACCATGATCACACATTTAGGTGACACAAAGACTAGCTAAGATCACCACTTTTGTTGGTTTTGAGTCCACAAATCTTATCATTTCATGATTTTGAAGTTGGAAACATAATGGTAAGTCTATAGGAACAATGTCTAAGCATGCAATATCAAGAGTAATGCATGCAATTTTGACCCACAAATAGAGAGCTCCTATTGACCACCATGCCTATGTTTGGCACCAACTAGTTGGATCTTTAATCTTTATCATTCCTAGAAAACATTTGGTGCAATACATAAAGAATAAAGAAAAAAATTTGTGTGGTATGTAAATAATAAGTTCTAGTTATTGCATCTCACTTTGATGCCTTGGATATTATCTAATCTATACTTTATGGACACTTCTATTGATCACCACAACTGCAAGTTTTCTTCCTCATGAATGCATTAGTAGAGGCTTAAATCATCATGATTGATTGAATTTATCATTCTTAAATAATGTGTAACCCTTAGGAGGTAAGACATAGTCACTTCTTGAAAACATGATGAGTATGTTTGGCATCATTGTGATTGAGTTCTGACACCACCATGACTATAGGCCATGTATGGTGGACCCATCTTAGGTGACTTATGGATCCATCAATATCTACTACCAAAATCATTCAATATCCAAAATATCTTTTAGCAATATGTATCCAACATCTAACCTATGAATGCTATACAATTAACTCATGCATTCTAGTTTCAAAAGCGTTGTGATCTTAGGGCAAAAGTATTATTATGGGATAGGATCAACTTGTTCTTAGTTCATACAGAGTGGTAGTTTTGGTTCCATGCCCTCAAGGGCCAATACTCTATCATCCCATTCCCCTAAATTAAGTTGACAGAACAATATTTTCATTCTACCATTCCCCTAAATTAAGTTAATGCCATTATCCTTTCATGCTTTCTTAACATCTAAGCTAATGTGATCTTATTGGAAGGTTAGTCAAGTTGACCCATCCATAAGGTGCATCTATTGAGAATGAATCCACCCACTTTTCACATACATACCCAAGGCATCTTTTAGGCTACTAGATTTTTTCTCAAACAATTAGACTTTTTACACTAGCTTCATTTGCATGTTCTTTAGGAATGCAACAATAACAAGTCAAAAAGTCCTTTAGAAATACTAATTATAGATAAATCATATATATTAAATACTCCCTTAGGAGTTGATATCCTAAATTCTAGGATACTTGGACCTATCCTAACTCATACCCACCATCCTAAATGAATACCACATTTGGGTTATGGATACTTTTCTCTACATTATAGTGTTAAGAATCACGTGATGCGGGGATGTGCTTGAGTTGTTGAGATATTGACCTCCACTTGTGATATGCCAGGGTGACCGTTGTGCATTTATGTCACCGACTTGTTAGCTGCAGATGCAGTCAGTACACCACCCATGAATAATAGCTAGATGATAGCTATCCTTATCTACTCTAGTTCGTGGCTCAGTTAGTATGCCACCTTAGTTAATTGAGTGTGGTTTGAGACCCATATATAGGGTTCTTCTATTTCTCTATACTAGAGTTATTTTTGGCTTACACAACTAAGAAGAGGAAAACTGTTTTCAGCCTCCACCTTTGTGTGTATTCCCCCATTGTGTAAGTGAGAAAGCTACAAGTGAGACTCCTTCCTTCTCTCCCACAATCTTGACATGGTATCAGAGCCTAGTTCGTGGTAAGGAGCTCAAGAAAGCAAACCAAGTTCGCGGTGTTCTGGTAAGAGGACCAGTGTTGCTTTCATTTTTCGAGTTTGGGAGCAAGTCTCTACAGGTAGCACAGCCGAAAATTGCAAGAGTGCATTGTCTCAGATTGAGACGCCCTGTTTTTTTTTTTTCCGCACACACTCAGAAAAAGAGCCTATTTTTTGCTATGCGACCACTATTCCACAAGTCGGTGAAAAGTTACCGTAGAAATTGCATCGTATGCCTGTGCGCAGAGACATTGGGAGTTACAGAATCATCCTTGTTGCCTGTTGATGCAAAATCGTCACTAGGAAGTGACTATGTGGTCAAATATCACTTTTGTCAGTTTTGCATATTTGCCCTTGTGAGGCTGAAGCTGTGTTTTTTGCAGTGACAGAATTCTTTGTAGTATTCTGTAATGGCGTCTGATTCTCTCTCACAGATTGTCATTGAAAAGCTTGACAAGAACAACTTCCAAGCATGGAAGTTTAGAATGATGAATTTCCTTATGGGAAAAGGATATTGGGAATTCATTGCAAGAAATGAAGAAGAACCAGTTCTTCCTAATGTTCCCAATCAACAGCAAATGCAGGCATTTAAAGGATGGCATGAGAGAGCCAGAAAAGTTATGTACTGGCTGTCTATCAGTATTTCAGACTCTATGATTGTGCATATTCAGGATGCAAGTACGCCAAAGGAGGCATAGGATACTTTGTCAAAAATGTATAGCACAAATATGCAAGCCAGGAAAATGCAGCTCAAGCAAGAGTTGCACAATGTGCAAACAGAAAGTATGAGCATCAATGACTACCACATGAAGGTGAAGAAGATTGCAGATGCACTTGCTTCCATTGGGTCGCCAGTGGAAGATGATGATTTAGTTTCTGTGACCTTGAATGGTCTAGGAAAGGATTATACACAGTTTCAAACATCCATTTCCGTCCGTGAAAGATTTTCTGATTTTGAGGAGTTGATTGCTCTTCTAATTTTTGAGGAGCAGAGAAATGGTGGTGCATCTTCTTCAGGAGGAACTTCAAAAGAAGCTGTCTTCTACTCAAATATTGGAAGAGGTAGAGGCAGAGGTAGAGGAGGCCGATCTGGAGGCCGTGGTAGAAATCAGAATATGCAGCAAACTCAAGAAAACCAGTCCTATGGAGGAGGACGTGGTAACTCTAGAGGTAGGGGGATCCAAAGAGGTCGTGGAGGATGGCAAAGAGGCCAAAATGCAAACAGTAATGTTAAATGCTACTACTGTGGTAAAATGGGTCATATGGCTAAAGATTGCTATAAAAAGCAGAATGACATCATGAATGGAAAATTGCAACAAGGGAATTATGCATCTTCTAGTAGACAGGGTGATGACAGAAATGAGCATTTGTTTATGGTGCAGCACATGAACAATTCTGTGACAAGTGCAGAAGAAAGCAACGAAGTGTGGTATGTTGACTCAGGTGCATCAAACCACATGACAGGTTATGCAGAATGGATGCAAGATGCAAGGAAAATGGAAAAACTAGGATTTGTGGAGATTGGTGATGATACTGCACATCCTATTGTGCAGATTGGAAAAATTCATTTGTCTATGCGGGATGGGAAAAAGAAATACCTGTCGGGTGTATTTCATGTCTCGAATATCACCAAGAACTTGGTTTCTGTTGGTCAAATGGTTGAGCAGGGCTTGCAAATCAGATTTAATCCTCATGGATGCTTTGTTAAGGATATGAAAAATAAAGGTCGCTTGATAGCAAAAGGAAATAAGAAGGGCAGAATGTTTACCTTGGATGCAGACATGCCTGAATTGAGTACAGTAATGTTTGCACATGGGACTGGTGTAGTTGCAGATATTGATATCTAGCATAAACGCATTGGTCATGTTAATGTACAGCGAATTAAATCAATGCAAGTCCAAAATATTGTTGCAGGATTGCCTGAATTCAAGGTTGAAGAAATGCATAAGGAATGTGAAGCCTGTCAATTGGGAAAACAAGAAAGGAAACCATTTCCTAGACATATTCAAGAGAGTAAGAAGCCATTGGAATTAATCCACTTTGATGTGTGGACTACTAAAGCTGCATCTATTGGAGGCTGTCATTATTTTGTCACTTTTATTGATGACTATAGCAGAAAAATTTGGGTGTATTTTATGAAAAAGAAAAGTGAAGTTTTTGGGCATTTCAAAACTCTTAAAGCTATGGTTGAAAAAGAAACATGCCTGCAAATAAAATACCTAAGGTCAGATGGAGGGGGAGAGTACCTCTCAAATGAGTTTGCAAGATTCTTGCAAGAGCATGGCATAAAGCAGCAATATTCATGTAGTCATACCCCACAGCAAAATGGAATTGAAGAAAGAAAAAACAAGCATATTGGAGAGGTATCTCGTGCCATGCTCAATGAAAAAGACTTGCCAAAATTTTTCTGGGCTGAGGCAGTTGCTACAGCAGTGTACATAATGAGCAGGACTCCCACTGCAGCAATACATGGCATGACTCCAGAGGAGAGGTATACTGGTAGGAAACCAGATATTTCTCATTTGAAATTTTTTTGTTGCATTGCCTATGTTCATGTGCCAAATGAGTTGAGATCCAAGTTGGATCCAAAAGCTGAGAAGTGCATCGTTATTGGTTACTCTCTGCAGAGCAAAAAGGGTATAGATGCTATAACCCTTCTACCCGTAAGTTTACAGTGAGCAGAGATGTTATTTTTGATGAGATGAGTAGCTGGTATAAACCAATAAATGTGATTGATAATGTAGATGCACAAAATGGTAATGCCGCACAGAATTCACAGCAACAGTCACAAGATATTAGTGGACCTAGAGTGTCCTCTAGCAATGGTTCACATTCTTCGCCATGGACAGGCAGATTGAGATCAGGAGAATCTCCTCAAAGCAATGCAGATAGTGGTATGCAGGTATCACGAAAAGGAAAAGAGAAGGTTGATCAGCCCATGTTTGATGTGAATGCAGGTCACTCTTATGTGGATGGTGAATCCAATGGCTCAGAACAGAGCTTTGATGATGAGTTGGGTATTCCTTCTATTGTTACACCTGGAGTAAGAAAGACCATGGATGTTTTAAGAGCACTTGGAAGTGAGTCTACTTTGCGCAGGTCTACCAGAGCTAGATATCCTATGGATAGGCTGAAATATGATGGATTTACAGCCATTCATTATGCTTATATAGTCAAAGTGATACAGGAACTAGAACCCACTTCTTTTGAGCAAGCCATGGGAAAATAAAAATGGGAGAAAGCCATGGATGAAGAAATGGATGCCTTGGAAGCAAATGCTACATGGAAATTGGTACCTTTGCCTAAAGATAAGAATGCAATTGGTTGTAAGTGGGTTTATAAGGTGAAGCACAATGCAGATGGTTCTGTGAACAGATACAAGGCAAGATTAGTAGTCAAGGGGTATGCACAAACATATGGCATTGATTATGAAGAAACATTCAGTCCGGTTACAAGGATGGCAACCGTAAGAGCAGTCATTGCTATGGCTACATCAAAGGGATGGTCTTTACATCAGATGGATGTAAAGAATGCCTTCTTGCATGGTGATTTGCAAGAAGAGGTCTATATGGAGCAGCCACCAGATTATGTGCATGCTGTTCATCTTGAGTTTGTTTGCAGGTTGAAGAAAGCCTTGTATATCTTGAAGCAAGCACCTAGAGCATGGTCTGACAAGATAGGACAGTATCTTGTCACTATTGGCTTTCAAATTTCCAAGGCAGATTTCTCACTTTATGTGAGAAAAACAGAGAAAGATATTATGCTGCTTGTCATTTATGTTGATGATTTGATTATCACAGGTGATAGTGATGAAGATATCCTTCATGTGAAAATGCTATTGAAGCAGAAGTTTGAGATGAAGGATTTAGAAGAGCTGCTTTATTTCTTGGGCATTGAGGTGATTAGATCACCAAGTGGGATATGGCTCTTGCAGAGGCAGTATGGATTGGACATGCTATCCAAATATGGGATGACAGGCTGTAAGCCTATTTCAGTTTCTTTGGAGCAGAATGTGAAGCTGAGCGCAGATGCAGGTGAGCTTCTGGAAGACCCTACTATGTATAGACGCATAGTAAGAAGTTTGATTTATATGACTATTACCAGGTCAGATTTGAGCTATGCTGTTGGATTGATAAGTCGGTTTATGCAGGCTCCAAGGAAACCACATTTGGATGCGGCTAGATGCATACTCAAGTATGTGAAGTCCACATTGCAGTATGGACTATTTTATGAGACTAGGGTTCAGATACAATTGCATGGATACACTGATGCTGATTGGGCTGGTAGTGTTTCTGATAGACGATCTACCAATGGATATGTGCTCTCTTTTGGGAGTGCTGCAATCACTTGGAGCAGCAAGAAACAGCCTACAATTGCCTTGTCGAGCACAGAGGCTGAGTACAGGGGTGCAGCAATGGCTGCATGTGAGGTAGCTTGGTTGCATAAGCTACTTTATGATATGCATCAGCCTACAGATGGACCAGTTCATTTATTGTGACAACATGAGTAGTATACACTTGGCAAATAACCCAGTCTATCATGCTAGAACAAAGCACATTGAGGTGCATTATCACTATGTGCGAGAGAGGGTTTTACTAGGTCTTATTGATCTAGTTTATGTCAGCACAGAGGATCAGGTAGCTGACATATTTACGAAGGCATTGGGTGCAGAGAAGCTACGCAAGTTCAAAGACCTGCTTGGTGTGCAGGAATTGGGATTGAGCTTGAGGGGGAGTGTTGAGATATTGAGCTCCACTCGTGATATGACAGGGGGACCGTTGTGCATTTATGTCACCGACTTGTTAGCTGCTGCAGATGCGGTTGGTACACCGCCCATGAATAATAGCTAGATAACAACTATCCTTATCTACTCTAGTTCGTGGCTCAGTTAATATGCCACCTTAGTTAATTGAGTGTGGTTTGAGACCCATATATAGGGTTCTTCTATTTCTCTATACTAGAGTTCTTTTTGGCTTACACAACTGAGAAGAGGAAAATTGTTTTCAGCCTCCACCTTTGTGTGTATTCCCCCATTGTGTAAGTGAGAAAGCTACAAGTGAGACTCCTTCCTTCTCTCCCACAATCTTGACATGAGGTGTTGTACCAAACACACACTGTATACACAAGAGGAAGCTCACTCAAGAACACAAGAAGAGAGATGGAGGCCCGAAACGTTTTCTTGCTGATTTCTTCTTCTTCTTTAACACACTATAAAATGTACACAAAGTATAGATAAGATACAACATAAAGGATAGTGGCCTTCTAAGTAAAATAGTGCATAATCGACTACACTAATCAACTGGCGTTATATCTTTGCCAGCTGTAGGTAGGTGTAACAAACTAAATATAATAAGTGATAAGTCAGTGGCCATGTAAGTATCATAATGACCACCAACGTGCTAAGTGTAAACATGCGGACTCATCTAGCCAGGCGGTCCTTCATCAATGTCCGCACGTGTTGAGCTTGCCATCTCAACATATAGAACCAACAAGAGATTAAAATTAGAGCTCCACTAGTTCCTTAGCTGCAATAAAAGTGAACATTTCCATCTATAGAGGCCTTGTAACATGTTGAAAGTACTCCAAACAAACTTGTTTAACTCATTATAAGAAAGGTGTCATTACCTAACACAATGATATCACCAAAATTGGATGGCATATTGAAGAGGCAACAATATAATTCACTTATGGGGATTGAATGAATGGAGAGCATAAGCAATTATTCATCATAATAACCAAAAGCAATCAACAATAACACATATTAAATTCATATATGCACTTCAAGTATAAGGATTTCTTTTTTTGGGGGGGTTGCACATGGCTTTCAATGATTTCCAACAACTCCTCTTTTGCATGCAGATATTAGAATAATTAATAAGCTTCTTGAATTGCATCTTGATTATGCATATCATGTAAGCGAATATCCTTATCGAATAAGTGCAATGATAAATGTGAGGCACTACTCTCAAGAATGGGGTTTCATAAAGGACAAGTTCAATTGAGAAAGGACCCAATTACTTCAAGAAAAACAAGAGATGTCTTAGCACATGTCTCTATGGGAGGTGCAAATGCTAGAAGATTTATTGGAAATCACAATGGAAAACAAGTAAACGTGGTATGGGAGTGTTGGAGAGAGTTGTGTGAGATGATTATAGATGTGACCAGCATGCCTCGAGTTGTATTTTTGTATCTCGACATCTTTTTGAAAGTGCTCAGGCAACAATACACATCTAAATCAAATACTTTTAGTTGGTATTAGCGCAAAAGTGTGGGAGTCAAGAATTAGATTGAGGAGCATGACAAATTAACAATTCCATGCACGATGTTGTTGAATTTTTCATAATAAGAAACTTGATGTGCACTGATTGCAGATTCACTTGCCTTACAAAACGTTGTCATTTTCCATGATAATGATGATGTTGGAGAACTAGTGTTGATGACAAGATTCAGCAAATAGCCTTGACAGAGTGGTTTGCTTGCAATTTGTTGAACCCTAATGCAAATGAGTTGTTGTATAAAGACTTCTCTACAAAGTGGGTTTAGAGTGTAAGAAAGAAGATATGGACCACAAGAAAAAAAGGCATCACATTTAGTTTGTTTCATCTTTTGTGGGTGAGCTATATTACCTACTTATGCTTCTTACAAAGAGCATGGGATGCAAATCTTTCAAGGAGTTGTGTAATGTGGATGCCATTTTCTACCCTTCTTTCAAAATTTCTTACATCAGCAAGGGTTTGTCGAAGAGTGATAATGAGTGATTCAGTTGTAATGAGGAAGCCATTAATGAGGAAGCCATGATGGTGCAAATAGGAAGACAATCACATACACTTTTTGCTACTTTTTTGGTCTTTTGTGACCGAATGAATTTGAGCTAGTTGTGGGAGTGGTTTAAAGAGCATGTGACAAATGACATTCTACATGGCGTGGTTGCGACTCATGGTGATGTTCTTGCTCTTTGAGACATGGCTTTCAATGTTGGATTGATGCATTTAGAAGCTATCTTGTGGCAACATGGTCAAAGCCTTGATTAGTTCGAGGGGATGCTAGAGATAGATAGAGCATTGGTTTTAGTTTTCGATAACCCTTTGATTGGATGTAGACATTTGCAACTAGAAAGCATGGCATGCTTGATGGAATGGTTGTTAGAGGGCTTTTCTAGATGTCCTTGTTACTATGAATAATATGCAAAATTTTGTGCTTTTTTTGGATGGCTTCGGAGGGTAATGGAAAACATACTTATACAACTATCTCTTGGCAAGATTGTGAGTAGAAGGAGAAATTGTGTTGGCAATAGCATCATCTAGAATTGCATCATTGTTGTTGTTGAAAGGTTGCACAACCCACTCTAGATTCAAGATACCTCTCGAGCCGAAGAGCACATCATGCTACAATATCCTTGTTCAAGGGAAACTAATAGATTTGATATGGGCTACTAGACTTTGGGATGAAGCACCTATGATGCATTGATTGACTTTTGAGGCTCCATTTTTCTCTTGAAAATGGTTAAAATTGTTTACCTAGTAGTAATTGTGTTACCATTCCATTGCACATGGTCTTGCATGATGCTACCATGGATGATCTAATTTCACGTCTATATGAATAATTTGTCTATGCAAAACCCGCATCTTTCTTTTGTGGGGCCAAGCTATTTTCACTTCACAAAATAGTGATGTTGATGCATTGATTTTTGTCACCTTTGTACAATGCTTGGGGATTCTCACATGTAATATAGTGCTAGTTCCATACCCAAGAGTGATGTTAATTCTTTCCTTTACTCAACCAAGTATCTTAAGTCTATTGATCTTGACGGTGATTTCTCTCCCCATTGCCTAGTACTTTTAAAAAATACCCTTGTTATGCTCTTAACGAATCTTAATCCTAGAATTTATTACTCTTGCCATTGGCCAACTCTGTGCAAGGTTCTAATAAAACCACAAAATCAAGAAATTTTATATAAAGAAAAAAAGAAGGTGAAATTATGAGTATACCCATTATTGGTTTGCATAGAATATACCTTAGGGAGGTAGAGTGCCAATAGAGGCAGTAGCCAAATGGAAGACTCGAACCCTCAAATAGAAAAATCGTATTTAAATAATTTTATTAAATAAATTCTTCATATAGGGGACAACATCATGCCATAAAATTATATTGATCTTTGCAAAGCATCCTAGTACTTCAATATTGATTTAACATCCTTTTCGGACATCAAAACTTTGATTGAATCGAGAGGCTTCACTCGTGATAAGGCAACATATAATGGTCCATGGGAGAAGACTAGGAGCCTCAAATTCATACCCATATAGCTCAGAGTCTCTCCTTGGGACTTATTGATAGTCATTGCAAATGCCAAATGAATGGGAAATTTCCCTTTTCTCATCATGAATGGAAGACCTATTTGACACAGGAATAAATGTGGTCCTTGGAATAAAAACTATATCACCAGTATTTGTTATCATAATGATTTTGGCTTCCATCAGCTTGTATGGAATTGCCTACATGCCAACCTAGTGCCATTGCACAACCCCATTCTAGGATTAAGATTCCTTGAGAGCATAACAAGGGTGTTTTTAAAAAGTACTAGACAATGGGGAGAGAAATCACCATCAAGACCTTTAGACTTAAGATACTCGAGTGAGTAAAGGAAAGAATTAGCATCACTCTTGGGCATGTAATTAGCACTATAGTACATGTGAGAATCCCCAAGCATTGTAGTACATGTGAGAATCCCCAAGCATTGTATGCAAGTAGGTGGAAAAATTCAATGCATCAACATCACTACTTTGCAAAGCCAAAATAGCTACCCACAAAAGAAAGATGCAAGTTCTGCATAGACAAACTAGTCATATAGACATGTGAAATTAGATCATCCATAGAAGCATCATGCAAGACCATGTGCAATGGAATGGTAACACAATTATCACTAGGTAAACAACTTTTACCATTTTTAAGAGAAAAATGGAGCCTCGAAAGCCAATCAATGCATCATAGGTGCTTCATCCCGATGCTTCATCCTAAAGTCCAGTAGCCCATATCAAATCTCTTAGTTTCCCTTGAACAAGGATATTGTAGCATGATGTGCTCTTCGACTTGAGAGGTATCTTGAATCTGGAGTGGGTGGTGCAACCTTTCAGCAACAACAATGATGCAATTCTAGATGATGCTATTGCCAACACAATTTCTCCTTCTACTCACAATCTTGCCAAGAGATAGTTGTATGAGTATGCTTTCCATGACCCTTTGAGGCCATCCAAAAAAAGCACAACATTTTGCATATTATTCATAGCAACAAGGACATCTAGAAAAGCCCTCTAACAACCATTCCATCAAACATGCCATGCTTTCTAGTTGCAAATGTCTACATCCAATCAAAGGGTTGTCAAAAATTAAAACCAATGCTCTATCTATCTCTAGCATCCTCTCAAACTAATCAAGGCAGTGACCATGTTTCCGCAAGATAGCTTCTAAATGCATCAATCCAACATTGAAAGCCATGTCTCAAAGAGCAAGAACATCACCGAGTAGCAACCACGCCATGTAGAATGTCATTTGTCACATGCTCTTTAAACTGCTCCCACAATGGGCTCAGATTCATTAGGTCACAAAAGACCAACAAAGTAGCAAAAAGTGTATGTGATTGTCTTCCTATTTGCACCATCATGGCTTCCTCATTACAAATGAACCACTCATGATCACTCCAACAAACCCTTGCTGATGTAAGAAATTTTGAAAGAAGGGTATAAAATGGCATCCATAGTACACAACTCCTCGAAAGATTTCCATCCCATGCTCTTTGTAAGAAGCATACGTAGGTAATAAAGCTCACCCACAAAAGGTAAAACAAAATAAATGTGATGCCTTTTTTTCTTGTGGTCCATATCTTCCTTCTTACACTCTAAACTCACTTTGTAGAGAAGTTTTTATACAAAAACTCATTTGCATTAGGGTTCAACAAATTGCAAGCAAACCACTCTGTCAAGGCTATTTTCTAAATCTTGTCATCAACACCAGTTCTCCAACATCATTATTATCATGGAAAATGACAATGTTTTGCGAGGCAAGTGAATCTGCAATCACTGCACATCAAGTTTCTTATTATGAAAAATTCAACAACATCGTGCATGGAATTGTTAATTTGTCATGCTCCTCAATCTGATTCTTGACTCCCACACTTTTGCACTAATACCAACTAACAGAATTTGGTTTAGATGTGTATTGTTGCCTGAGCACTTTCAAAAAGATGTCGAGATACAAAAAAGCAACTCAAGGCATGCCGGTCACATTTGTTGTGATCTCACACAACTCTCTCCAACACTCCCATACCACGTTTACTTGTTTTCCATTGTGCTTTCCAATAAATTTTCTAGTCTCTCCACCTCCCATAGAGACATGTGCTAAGACATCTCTTGTTTTTCTTGAAGCAATTGGGTCCTTTCTCATTTGAACTTGTCCTCCATGAAACCCCATTCTTGAGAGTAATGCCTCACATTTATCATTGCACTTATCTGATAAGGATGTTGGCTTAAATGAATATGCATAATCAAGATGCAATCTGAGAAGCTTATTAAATTATTCTAATATGTGCATGCAGAAGAGGAGTTGTTGGAAATCATTGAAAGACATGTGCAACCCCCCAAAAAAAGAAATCCTTACACCTGAAGTGCATATATGAATTTAATATGTGTTATTGTTGATTGCTTTTGGTTATTATGATGAATAATTTCTTATGGCTCTCCATTCATTCGATCCCCATAAGTAAATTAAATGTTTGCCTCTTTAAGTCCTTTAATATGCCAACGAGTTTTGGTGATATCATTGTGTTAGGCAATGACATCGTTATTATAATGAGCTAAATATGATTGTTTGGAGTATTGTCAACATGTTATAAGGCCTCCATAGATGGAATGATTCACTTTTACTGTAGCTAAGGAACTAGTGGGGCTCTAATTTGAATCTCTTGCTGGTTCTATAGTGTGGAGAAAAGAATCCATGACCCAAATGTAGTATCCATCAAAAGATGCTATTCTAGATGGTGGGTATGAGTTAGGATAGGTCCAAGTATCCTAGAATTTATGATATCGAATCCTAAGAAAGAATTGAATATATATGATTTATCTATAACTAGTATTTTAAAAGGACTTTTTGACTTGTTATTGTTGCATTTCTAAAGAACATGCCAATGAAGCTTGTGTAAAAAGTCTACTTGTTTGAGAAAGATGTTTTCATATATCAAGAAATCTAGTAGCCTAAAAGATGCCTTGGGTATGTATGTGGAAAGTGGGTGGATTCATTCTCAATAGACGCACCTTATGGATGGGTTGACTTGACTAACCTTCCAATAAGATCACATTAGCTTAGATGTTAAAACAACATGAAAGGATCATTGCATTAACTTAATCTAGGGGAATGGCAGAATGAAAAGATCATTTTGTCAAAATAATTTAGGGGAATGGGATGATAGAGCATTGGCCCTTGAGGGCATGGAACCAAAACTACCACTCTGTATGAACTAAGAACAAGTTGATCCTGTCCCATAATAATACTTTTGGCCCTAAGATCTCAATGCTTCTAAAACTAGAATGCATGAGTTAATTGCATAGCATTCGTAGGTTAGATGTTGGCTACATATTGCTAAAAGGTATTTTGGATATTGAATGATTTTGGTAGCAGATATTGATGGATCTATGAGTCACCTAAGATGGGTCCACCATACATGGCTTATAGTCATGGTGGTGTCAGAAATCAATCACAATGATGCATACTCATCATGTTTTCAAAAAGTGACTATGTCTTACATATTAAGGGTTACACATTATTTAAGAATGATAAAGTCAATCAATCATGATGATTTAAGCCTCTACTAATGCAGTCATGAGGAAGAAAACTTGCAGTTGTGGTGATCAATAGAAGTGTCCATAAAGTATAGAATAGATAATATCCAAGGCATCAAAGTGAGATGCAATAACTAGAACTTATTATTTGCGTACCACACACAATGTTTTATTTATTGTTTATGTATTGTACCAAATGTTCTCTAGGAATGATAAAGATTAAAGATCCAACTAGTTGGTGCCAAACATAGTCATGGTGGTCACTAGGAGCTCTCTATTTGTGGGTCAAAATTGCATGCATTACTCTTAATATGTCATGCTTAGACATTGTTCCCTAGATGCTTACCATTATGTTTCCAAATTCAAAATCTTGAAATGATAAGATTTGTGGAATCAAAACCAACAATAGTGGTAATCTTAACTAGTGTTTGTGTCAAGTAAATGTGTGATCAGTAGGAGTATCCAAATTGTAGATTAAACAATATCCAAGGTCTTCAGGTAAATTATTTAGATTACTTTTAATCTTTAGATTCCACATAAAGATTTTATGCATTCAAAGGAAAGAAATGATAATTTTTTGAAATCCTAACCATGTAGTCATGGTGTTCCAAGGCTATAGTCACGGTGGTTGATAAGAGCCTTCCCATTTGCTTGTCAAGTCAAGGTATATTGCTTCTGATAGATATGTCTTGTTTAGTACTTGCCTTCCAGATTATTCACACTAAATTTTCAACCAAAAAAGCTTGAAAAGTTAAGATTTATGGCCTCAAATCTAATTGTTGTGCTAGACACATGCAACAATTGTGGTGGTCAAGAAACCTCTCATACTTGTGGTTAATGCCAAGCACAATGCATCCAAATGATAAGCAAGCAAAAGAACTATGCATTTACTACATGTAGCAATCATGAGAGGCCATTTCCTACCACTTACTAAGTCATAAGATGTGTAATGATGAGTATGAAATGGAATCCGATACATGTATTTTCCTTATTATGCTTGACAAACAACATATGACATGAAATAGAACAATCCACACAAGCAAGCAAAACAATTGTATGGTAGAAGATTCCAATGGTAACAAGATGTTTACAAGAGATAACCCTTGAAACTTTGTGGATCCATTCAAACAAGCTTGTGGGGCTAACAACCTTTAGGCTAGTGTGATAAGAAAATGAGAGAAGGTTTTTTTTCCAAATAAGAGAAATTTCTAATCATGAGATCTCTCTGAACAAAATATATTGAGGTAAAATATAAGGTACAAAGTAGCCCTATAAGGGACTTCCATGTTAACGAATATATAAGGGGGTAATTCTATTGTAACTATAGAATGAATGACAAATTGAAAGGTCTATACTATTGAGCCATGTGTATTTCCCAATGAGAAAGCATAAGATTTTGGTGTATGTACTTGGGGAAAAGGGGATCGGACATGGTTTATGGGCTTAAACAAGCAAAAAAAGAGTAACTTTGATACACTCAAATACCTATTTATAAAAAGATTCTCTAAAGCTAGCTATGGGGATACAATGATAGAAGTCAACATAATGAATATGGGGAAAAAGGAAAACAACACTATTAGATTCTATATGATTAGCATCTAAGGTCTTTACAAGAGAATCCATGCCTTTGATAAACCTAGTCCCAAGGTTGTAATAATGGTCTTTATCAGAAGAATCAAAGATAGATATCTTTATAAAGATCTAGTTGGAAGATCAAACCTTGACTAAAATGACACAAACACATTTTATAAATAAGCCATTAGAATTGATGACCTCTCGAAGAAAGAGCAAGGAAAAACCTAGACTATAGACATAATCTTTTATAGCAAACCTCCATCAAGCACAACTCAAGAAGTGGAGCTCAAGTCATAGTATAGCTCTATCAAGAGAGATAATGAGAATCAAAGGAGGCCTTAGACCCAATCTAAACCAACATTTGTTAAATCAATTGTAGTGTAAATCACTTGCCATCAAAATAGCAAGAGCCTCAGGAAGATTTAACACAAATTATGGTTAGTACAAGCAATGATACACCCATGTGTCAAGTCCCACAAAAATTTCTATGTACAAGTTTATATGTCAATATACTTATCACATCAATAGAGGGTTACCATATGCCAAAGGTGCACCACTAGCTCTACTTGTGCCAAATAATCAAAGACTTAGAAAGATCGAAGTGTGGCATCAATCATACAAGGATTCCAAGACCACACAACCCTATTATCACATACCTAGCAAAGTGATGTTCTAGCCCACTATGTGGAGGAACAGAGGGTTACATCAGTCATAACATCTCTTACGCAATGAAGAGGGCAATGCAATCCCTAAGGGACTACTGAACAACTCTAATGATGGTCCTTGAATGCAATGAATAAGGAATTTTGCAAACTAGGAAAGGAATCTCTTGTTGGCATTTTGCAGTCAACTTGAGCATGATGTGTCTTAATGGACAAAGAAGTAAAAACCAAAAAATGATAAAAAGGCAAAGCAATGATGCCCTAAGTGCATTGTTACTCATGTCTCCATCTCTACCCTTTAGACCCTCACCTACCCCATATATCCTCTTGTACCTATCTCTTACCTCCCTTTTATACACTTATCCTAACTCATTTTGTAGCTCCCCCATCCTGGCCATCCTACACTCCACTAGCCTCATTTATCCCTTGCTAATGCCACTCGCCCCCTCTATCCCCCTCCCCTTTGCTAAACTCACCTATTCCTATCTTTCGATATCTATGCCTACCCTTCTCTTCTATATATCTTTAAGCTCACCTTCCCCTTGTTATATTCACCTATCCCTTTATATGTTTTATCACCTTTTGCTACACATGGTGTTGTGCCACTATACGCACACCGTGTAAAAAAATCTAGAATGTGGCTTTCTTATTGATTTAGAGAGCCAATGCCATTTTAGACAATAGTGTTAGTGTCCATGGTTCAAAAATATTAAAATTTTGGACAAGTTTTAGCCTATTTTTGATATTCTAGATATTATCTCTTGTAAAAATCCATAAAACTATAGACAACTTCTAGATTAGGATGACATGTAAAAGAAAACATGTAGATTTCAGCCAATTTGAGGGGATTTTATGTAAAATGAGAGATTGACGAAATTGTGCGACGTGTGATCGCTGTTTTCAGGCAGTGAACAGCACTCCGAAGGGAGAGATGAAGAAGGAGTGATCTGGAAGAATTCTAGCCAGGTGTGCTAGTATTTTACCCCCCTTTCGGAGCTAATGGAAGCATCAGATTGGCAATCTAAGTATCATAGAAGAAGGCATTATTTTATACGCGTTTTTGTCTATTAGAGTTATATCCTCATAATACTAAAAGAAACTGACAGGCTTCATCTCTATTAGTATTCTTCTACATTTTCTAATTCTTTTTGGGAGTATTCTTCTACGTCTTCAATTTCTTTGAACCCCTTCTCTTCTGTCTACTTCTCTCCTTGAATCTACCTTCACCCTGATGTCTCTGACCCTCGTGGTGGACTCTCGACACACCAAACGCACCGACACACCGTGTTAGGGGAAGTTTATGCTATCATTAGAGGTGAATTTTGGAAGATATTTGGGTTGATATCTTCAGCTATATTTAGAGAACTAGCTATAGCATTGTTCTTTTAATTCATTTCTTACTCTACAGAAGACATCTTGTCAAAATATGCAAGTATTATGTGCCCCTATGGCAAGGCAATGTTTGTAGATCAGTCATAGATGCTTTGAGTTGAATTAAGAGGAGCTTTTTCTCTTATTTCTTGGTTGTGGTAACTTATCCTTATCAGAAACTCAATTTTAAGCTCTCTTGAAGAAGTCTCTTTGCCCTACAAGCATTGTAATTGACTCATAAGCTTTTGTCCCTAACAATCTACATTGAATGTAATCATGCAAAGTTGATTCATGCTATGGCATCATGTATGAATGATGGGATGCAGAGTTGTTTATGATACATGATAGCATATTGTACTTGATTTTATAATTGGTGATTGCTATTATAGTCAAGAAAACAAACTTGATTTGAGATGATACTCTTGTGATCTTTGCTAAGAACATACAGTTGTAAGCTCTATCAGCATCTTCAAGAACTTGGCTTGAAACCTTCAACCCTTCTCTTATCTCTACCATCTCCGAAGTCTAAGCTCTTGAAACCCCATACATTCTTATCTCTCAAACCACTGTGATTGACCGTGAAGTATCTCTTGAACCTTCAAACGTTCACTCTTATTTGCTTGTCTCTTGAAGACACATCTCCATCTATCTTGTCCACTTTTCTTGCCAAGCCATTGTGGTGACCTTCAAACCTATGCATTGCGATATTGGTGAACCCGACATGAAGGTCGGTGTAAGAGAACTCCAAGATGAGGGATTCTTCCATGAGTTACTCTACAACGATTGGTGCACATACTGTAGCAGATTCAGCAACAGCAAATCCAAATGTTACAACAACAACAACAAAGGCAAGATGAAGAGAAGATTGATTCCATAGCTATCAAGGCCCTAGAGGAAGTTGGGCGGGAATTAAAACAATTTAATGGTCAAAATATCTCTATTTTTATTTACTTGTATGTTGAGAAAATGCTTTTCTTTGGTGTACCGCAACATGCATGGAGTCACTATTTTACCAGACTAGCCAAGCATGGTCTTCAAGAAAGAATCCATGGTCTTTTTCAGCAAGATGTGGATTGGGCTGCATTAAAAAAAGACCTATGCAAAGAATTCTTCTTAGAAGTCTCTGACCTAATGACAAAGAAAAGTTTCACTGATTAGGTTGAGAAACCCAACAAAGGTTTAGCTGCAACAACTTTATACCATGATTTTGAAAGTAAAATTGGACAACTTGATGCTGAAGACCAACAAAGTATGGAAGGTCAGAAGATTGAATTATTCCTTAAGACTGCACATCCCATTCTGCAAGAGAAGCTTGCTGATTGCCTAGAAGATGCTATCTCCAAATCAGGAGTCAAGACTGCATGGACAGATGTGCAGTTAACATGATTGCTCGCAAAATGCGAAAGGTCATTGATTGCTCATGCAAGTCATAAGCCCTAATTTTGCCTATAATAGCCATCAACATGGCCTATATCATTGTAACCTCTACCTCTAATTGTGTTAGAGTAGAGCATCTTCTAAACTATTCTTGATTTAAGATGAGGATGCAACAAGACCCAAGTTATTATCTTCTAATATCAACGTAGATATTAGATCTATAAGATTGAGAATTTTATCACTTGTGTTTGATGGAGGTTTTGAACTCATACTATTCACCTAGACCATCCAAAATATGTAGCCACTTTATGATCATTATCAATCTGCACTTTAAGACGACTTGTCAATTAGAGATTGTATGAGAGATATCTCCACAAGTTTTCTCCATAGTAAGACTTCCTTGTAGACTCTTGTGCTTGCAACTCACAACTCCTTGCCTAGACGAGACTTTGATTTCATGAGAAGATAGGAAGCTAAAAACCATATTCTTTCTTCTTCTTCTTCTTCTTCTTCTTCTTTAGAACAATAGTCTATAAAATATAAAGGAAAAATGCACTGTAATAATATATAAGTGGTCCATAGTGTGAACATGGTGACTATAAGATAACTAGATAGATATCCTATAGCTTGGGGAGGTGGATTAACTGGTATCCAATTGTAGAGTATCATTGAAAGCATATGTCAATGCAAGTACCAACCATGCTAGTGATATGAATGTGGGAGTGATGTCATAGTTTTAGCATGTAAGGCTAAAAGTCATAGAGACTCGAGGAAAAAGAGCTCACATTATAGAGAGAAGAATTTTCATATAGATAAAGATGGTATGAAACAATAGGAATCCAATATATGTAAGAATTTCAATTGTAGATTATGATTTTGATATAAAAGCTTGTGCTCAAGCCATATACGACATGTAGATTAGCATATAGATGAAGAGCTAGGACTATGGATTAATGTCCACCTGTGCGCTTCCACTATGAAGCTTAGGTGGTGATCCAAATAGATGATAGGCCAGGAGCTTAGGGCAGCTGGAAGAACTCTAACTGGGTGAAAGATAGATTGATGATGGCTTTAGAGGGGTCTTCCTTTTATATCCTGGTGGGAAGGTAGTCTAGTCAGCAACCACATTATGAACCTTCCCTAGTAGTCGGCTAGGGAATATTCCCTTTACTGTGGGCCGAGAGTATTGCCCCCAGACCCAACGTTAGGAGGAATGCTAGCCCCCATGAGACCCCCTAGCCAAGGGCTACTTTTGCGGCTCCCAAATCCCAAAATAGGTCCCCATGATAACTCTCACACCACGCAACTCAATGCATTGTGTCTCAAGTTGCTACCAACATAACTAGTCTATCTAACCCAACAGCTAGATCCACAAATATCACATTTTGTCATACGATCACATAGAGCTCATCTAACATAAGGCAGGCCCATCCAATGTCCATGCTCACACATGGCTTCTCCTCATAATGGGGGCCTTACAACTTATAGCACCATGGATCATTGGGGGCACCTTATGAGGGTGGGGCATTGAGCATATCTAACAAATCTAGCTACTTCTTGTTGCTCTTTCAAAGACGAATCATAGTTTGATAATCAAATGTTGTAGGGTAGGTAAATCAAAAAAAAATGTTGTTAAATTTATTGAAAAGAACGTCTTTCTTCTTGCTCTTTGATATGGAAAAACTTACTTGAATCTTCCATCATTTTACCATTAACTATTTGTTTGATAGCCTTCACCACAAATGGCCTTAGAAGTAAACAATTGTGTAGCCAACCTTGTTTCATATTTGATTATATTAGGTAGAAAACTTGTGTATATGCATCTTGACTAATATCGATATTGTCCAAAGTATTTTGCACTAGCTCAAAATCCAAAGAGTGATTATTAATGAAAGAATCCAAGCATTGTCTTTTTACTTTTTTGAAATTCTTCTTCTCAAGAATATCATTTGGGACTATTGACGAAAAAATGTGATAATAAAACGGAGATCCTTTGAAGCATCTCTCTCACTTGCATTTGGCTGAAGAAGAGACCTAAACAAGATCAACATCATAACTCAAATACTATGATAAGCAATGTTATATTCAACATCTTGCTGCTTGGATTCTTTTAATGTAGCCGCCTCCCCCTCGTTTGAGTTTCTCAATATTCTTGAGAGGTCTTTACCAATTTTAAAGGCCTAAAGTAATGTTTTTTCTTTGGTATGCTTTGATGTATTTCTCCAATGAACAGATCTTTTGTTGACAATCCTATAGTTTTTGCAACAACTAATTTCTATGTTTTGTTAATATGTGATTCTCTAATCTAAGAACATCATTCTCTGCAACAAGATTAAGCGTATAGCCTAAAAATCCATTATAACTACCACCATAAACCTCATTAGTGAAGAGCTATTATAAAAAGGAGTACTATTAAGGATCTTTGGGGTATAACGTTCCATCCAACCAAAGATCAAGGTTTTTCTTTTCTTCAAATCGAAACACATGTTTCATGGACTTTGAAACAATGTTTTATTTTGTTCTTTTTCTAATTGGTTCATACTCACATTCTAGCTCAATATGAAGATGATAGAGAGCTCTTTTACTAGTGCTAGAAAGATCATTAGACTAATGATCCATAGCTAAGGATGTGATTTGCAACTTTGAGTAGGAATGTAGTGTGAATTTGAAAAAGAAGAAGAATGAGAAAGTAACTTGCAAGGAGAAGAAGACCAAAAAAAAAAAAGAGAACGAGGATGAAAGGAGATAACCACATGTCGAAAAAAATCAAATTGATGTTAACGACATTGACATAATGTTCTCTCTAAGGCACCTTGATGGTGCCGTGATCACCCACCATTGCTTGGGTATCCATGGTCCTACCTGAGTGTCATTGTTGTATGTATTATGATGATTCATTATCATATATTTTACTAAATCACACATTATCTCAAATAGATTTATGGCCTATTGGTATTTGTTGTGGCTACATTATTTATGCTAGCTTTTTGTACTAGCCAACCTACATTTATGAGGTGCATTATTGCTAGCCAACTAATTCATGTTTGGGGCCTATATTTAGAAAGTCTCTCCTCCTCGTTATTATACAATCATTGTCAACATACTTCATACCTTCAAGTCTCGTGGAGAGAGGGAGCCATTGCCCACAACTAGTGACTATTATTGGTTATGTACTATCTCTTGTCTTGATATATGGAATCCATTTCATGAGCATCTATCTTTTGAGTTCTTTTTTAGTTTTCTTCTTTCTTTGCAGTGTTTATCTTCTTTCTTGTGTTTGTGAAATTTCTTACAATGTACTCTCATGCTTCCATTGCTACACCCTATTATGAGAAGGCACATAAGGAAAGAAGAGTATTGATGTCC
Organism: Lygodium microphyllum; assembly: GCF_053477565.2. Lineage (NCBI taxonomy): Eukaryota > Viridiplantae > Streptophyta > Polypodiopsida > Schizaeales > Lygodiaceae > Lygodium > Lygodium microphyllum. The sequence goes on from NC_141162.1 coordinate 93,707,403, forward strand.
AAGTAGTAATAGGAGTTAATAGTGCAGAAAATTGCAACTCATTAGCAATGGAAAATCTTGTTGTAGCAGCCATGTTAGTAAAAATGCAACAAGAAGTACCAAGAGTGTGGGTTTCATATAGAAAGGAACATCAACATGTCTATAGGTTTGAATGAGTAATATCAACAAATCTGGTAGAAACAACATGTTTGTTTATAAGAGTGATAGTAGGTATACTAACTGCATCAAGAAAGACAAAGTAACTCTTCGATTTTTCTCTGATGATGTGCACTCTAAATCTCTATTGGATTTTATATTTCTCAAAGTATATGTACAAATTGAAGGCTTTATTTATCTCCTTCTTCAAGTTGAAAAGGTAGTGGTCATGTCAACCTATTAGTAAGAGTAGTGGTGGCAACTGCTCTAGCCATTCCCATGTTCAATGAGGATCAAGCCATCTATATGCTGGTCTAAAACAACTATTTTACTAACATTGAAATGTGGATTTATTTGGTATCTATTGTATAATGAAAAACTCAATAAGATGTTAAAATGCATAGCATTTTCCATCAAAGAAATGAAAAGATTAATATGTATATATGGCAGTTTTTGAATTGTTGTACTAAGGTCCTTGCATATAGGGAATCCTTGATAGAACTCCTAGAGTTTTTTAAGCAACAAATGATAATGCTTTTTGGCTTGCAAAAGATGTTTTTGGGTATGTCATATCTAGGTTTGTTTTAAACTTTTGTATCAGATTTCATGGCAATTTTATATTGAGCCAAAACCCTTTTGAAACATCTTTTATCTTTGAATTTGTAAGAGCATGCCACTTCCAAAATTGGAATACCAAATATTCAAACATGAATCTAATATGTTTTTTCATATTCTAAAGTAGCTCAATGGCTAAGTTTAAATCTAACTTTGAGGCTACTATAATTTTTCCTATAATAAGCTATACTAGAGTTAGAGCTTTACATGGAAAATACAAGAGAAAGGCCTTCAAACTAGATATATTTGTACTCATGATGAATGTGAAGAATGTGTAGATATATTGATCTAAAGTGCCACCAATCCTTAAGCTTGGTAAAATAATTAGACTTATCCATAAGCATAGGAATACATTGTCCTTGACTGTATTGTTTAGATCAAGAGACGGTTGAATTGGTCAAGAGTTGGATGTGGCTGCCATTGGGTTGCTTAGATGAGACTATGAGTAGGGAGATCCTTGGTTTTCTCTTGTGGAGTTGGTTTGGGGTCTCCTAGAGGCAACAAGATTCATCCATGTTTTACACTTTCAAATTTGGGCCCAAAAAGGGTTCTCCCATAATATTTGTAGGATGGACCTATGGATTTCGGAAAAATAGCCCAAGTATATGTACTTAAAACTCATGACTTGGTCCTTAATTTCTACCCTGACTGGATGGCAAGCTTGAGACATTCAAGCATTTGTCTTTGTACATAATAAACCTGAATAGAAATGCTCTTCAATAGAAAGTGTAGGCCAATATTGCACTATATCTAATGAATATATTATCTTTGGATATTTGTTTGCAACAAGGTTGAGTTTTGATCATTTGTATTTCATGATCTATCTTGCTTTAGTTATATCGTTTTCTTTGCATTAATATGATTGAACTACTTATCATTCTATGCTTTCACTATCTTATTATTGAGAAAATTCTATCATTATTAATCTAAAACAACACTTTTAAAGTTCTATATCTTCATAAGTGCCACTGAAAGTATTCACTAAACTGATTATAAGATTTTTTTCTATTTAGACAAAAAATCGCCTCACTTTCTAAACTTCTAAGCTAGAAATTTAGCCAAATATTCTATAACATAAAATCATAGATAAGTCCTTAAAGGGAACCATGTATTGTATGCTCAAAGAAATTATGTGCTTGGTGAGCATCATATATCATTTTTTTGAAAAACGAGGTGTGATTACATTATACTTATGTACTTGGCGAGCACCATATACCCATTTTAAAATGAAGAGGTGTGCTTGGAGTAAAATTGATTAAAAACTAGCCAAGTTCAAATTTTGCCTACTTCACAAACTGACCACCTCATTTAATTCAACATTGCAAAACTAATTGGTGATTGCTAATTCACCTTTCAATAATCTAGACTATACTACTAGAAACAATCTTGGGTCTTCAACGTATCTTCCAAATCATTAAAGTGTTTTTTTCATTTACAAAATGGTGACTTTGGACAATATGAAAGCAAAGAAATCATGCTTTTCTTGAAGCATTATTCTTTTGTTCTTGTACGTTCTTTGGATGCTATTTGTAGCAATCCATATATGTCAACTACTATATTGATGGTACACATATTTGATTGGATGTACCAAAAATTGACATTGCTTCCTTTAAGAACTACCACATGTGTATATTAATGAGTGATCATACAATGGTTACACAAAAAAGGGTTGAAAAATTAAAATGTTTAAAAAACAATTCAAAAGATTGTGAGGCAGTACATGAATACTCAAACTATGCACAACTTTGTCAGCAGTAGAATTCAGATGACAAACTAGAAAGGCTCTTTTGAGGTGGATAAAGTCCTCATCTCTAACATATAGGGTAACATACACTATCCACAAAGGAAAAAATTGCAACTATGATAAGTTGTATGATTTCCCTTCGTACTGTGGGGACCCAGTTATTGCCTATGAATGGACCTATGTAGAGAGTAGTAGCGACTCTGAGACCTGCTTGGTTTCCACTCTACGTGTGATTCTCTATACCCAATGGTGAACCCTCACTTGTGCAATATCACAAGGGTGTAGTCCTGGGATGTGTTTATGTTGTACAATTTCTTTCATTGAATAATCAAGAGTATATCTTACTCTCACATATCGTGCTACCTTTATGTGCTATGTCAAGTGAGTGATTGAGTGCAAGTGCATTAGGCTTGGAATCTAAGTCTCTTTCTTGAAGTCTAGAAAGTAGAAGAGAAGATACATTGCCCTGAAATCATGTAGTGATGACAACCCACGTCGTGACGCTCCATGTCATGTCACCCCAAATCGCATCGCCCCTGTCACAATGCCCTGCCCGGCAGCGCAACAACCCTAGCATGACATACCATTTGAAGGTGAGATGTGACTTCCCCACAATGAAACTACTACTCAAAGGCAAAACACAACTTCATCGTGGCGACAACCCCAAAACCAAGGCACATCTCCCCTGCAACCTACTACCACTCGAAAGCCAATATGCATCTTCCGACAACACCATGGAAACAATGCAAGAAATGCATTCAACCCACTTATGGTAGTAGAAGATGAGAAGAGAGAGGCTCATGACAATAAAGTAGTTGGATTAGAGAGGTAGTTAGAAGGCATGTCAAGCCTATTGCATTCCATCTAGAGGAGCATGCAATAAAAGGAAAAAGAGGAGAAATGGAGAAGAAAGGTTGAATAAGAGCAAGGGTTTAAAGAGTGGATGAAACAATAAGAAGAGAAGGAGAAGAGACATAAACTTCAAGAGGACATAAAAATGTTAGAAAATAAATTAGCTCTAGAGGAAGCAGTTAGAAAATACCAAGAAAATGACAAAGAGAAAAAGACTAAATTAGGGGGCAAGAGGGATGAGAAGGAAGAGGCAACTGCAACACTCCACAAGAACAATGATAAGAATAAGGATGAGAAGTAAGGGATGAATGATGGAGGGGAGAGTGAGAGTTCAAGAGATAACTATGGGAAGTTCAAGATACCATAACCTACCAAGTATAAAGAAGAAAGAGATGGACTAATTTTGAAAGAAGTGGATTGCAGAAGTAGATACGTACTTGAAGTATGACAAGATAATTGAAGATAGGAAGGGAGAAGTGGCAGCCATCTATCTTGAGGAGGATGTGGCTAGTTGGCACCTGCTCAAACAAGAACAAGACCACACCATCTTCTTATGGGAAGAACTAAAGGACTATTTGATCCCAATGATGGAGAAATTCAAAGTTAGGGACAATGGAGAAACCTAAAGTAGGCACAAGGGAAGATGGAGTATGTCAACAAGTATAGGCAGTTGGTGCTTTAGGTCTCAAACATGGATACACACACTAAGTTACATGGATTCCTATTTGGCATGCAAGAGTGGGCCATAAGAGATATAGAGAGACAAGAACATGTAAGTCTAGCCGAGGCCATGAGAATGGTGGAGAGACTAGTAGACTTGGAAGAAAGGAGGACAACCCAAGGGAATCAAGCAATATTCAACACCAACCTCACCACCATCAATTGAACTACAAGACTAAACCCCCCAAGAGGACCTGCTTCCAAAATTAGAAATTAGGGCCCATGAGAAACCCCAACTACATCACATTCTGCCTTGGTACCATGAGGAGCATTTGGAAAGTAGGGGAACTGTCACTATAGACCGACTCTAAGTGTATCTTACGAGTCAACAATGTCAAATACATCATGGTGTAGACCACAAGCCCTAGCCATAGGAGTTAGATGTTTCAAGTGCGGCAATCCACACTATTAGAATATATAGATGGCCTATCGAAGACACAATATCAGGTGGATCTAGAGTAGCAGCTACGAGTGCATATGGAGTAGATGAGCCATAACTCCTACCCATTCAGGAGATTCCCAGTAGGAGTGAAGAGAACCTAGATCATCCAAGAGTGGGGATAGTGAGTGCATGTCCCCAATGCATGGCAACATGAGTAGAAGTAGTACACCACCTATACTTAAGGGAATAGTCAATAAGAGAGACCAAAGCAATCTTGGTGGATGCATGAGCAACTCACAATTTTATCATCCCAAAGTGTGCAACAAAGCATGGACTAAGATTGACCAAGACACCAAAAGGGTTAACAATTACCTATGCGCAAGGAGAAAAAAAAGTAGTGAAACAAGTATTTAGAGTTCAAGTATCACTAGTTAGGGAAATGAAAGGCCAAGCTCAACTTTCTAATGATACCTATGGATGACCTTGAAGTCATTTTAGCCCTCGATTTTTATCATAAGTATAGCATTGCAATGTTTGGGAAAGGAGTCAATGAAATTATCTTAAATATGTAAGGAGAAGAGTCCCATGTGAGAGAATGCAACTCCTAAATAGAGCACCGATCAAAGTGCAAATAAAGGAAAGCAAACCAAAAGCCTCTTGCCAAGCCAAAAGAGAACCCAAGAACTCCAACTCAGCAAACACAACAACCCATCACAAGCATTAGGCGTTGCATCATGACATGCAGTGCCAAAGTAGTGGAGAAGTCAATGAAGCAAGGGGACATGGTGTACTTATGCATGCTAAGACTCCCAGAGAAGGAGTCAAACAACCAAGGGCCCAAAACTACAAGTTAGCAATAAAAAAGTAAAGTGCTTCAGGAATATGCAGATGTGATGCCCTCAAAACTACCCAAAGGATTATCCCACAAAAGAGATGTAGACCATAAGATCGAGTTGATCCCATGGGGCAATTCCACCAACTAAGACCCCATACTGAATCAATCACACTAAGTTGATGGAATTGAAGAAGTAATTGCATGAATTGCAAAAAGGAAGGCTTCATCCAATGCATAAATCTTAAGTCAAGGTACCACCAAATCCGCATAGCTAAAGAAGACATCCTAAAGATATCCTTTCGCATTAGATATGGAATGGCTAGGCTTGCGATTCAAACTTAGCAATGGGCTAGGAACTTTTGTGGATTAATGGATGGAATATTAAAGCCAAAGATAGATGTGTTTGTCATTATATACATAGGCGATAAGTTAGTCTATACTAGAACCTTAGAGGAGCATAGGGAACACTTAAAGTTAGTATTCAAGAAGCTAAGACAGCACAAACTATATGCAAAGCCAAAAAAATGTGAGTTTGCAATAAGAGGGCTAGAATCCCTAGGATATATTGCAGGAGAGGACATAATCAAAGTAGACCCAAAGAAAGTAGAACCAATGAAGCAATGGCCAGTCCTGAAGACAATCCCCAAAGTTAGGGGATTTCTAGGCTTCACAATATTTTGTAGAAGATTTGTAAAATATTACACCGTGGCCATGGCTCCATTATCTCAACTTACCAAGGGTGAAGGAAATTTCAAGTGGGGGATAGGGACCAACACGCAACCTTTGACCCTATGAAAGAATGTATGAGCAAGAACCCTATGCTCAAATTAGCAAACTTCACCATACCCTTTGAGATCTTAACAGATGCTTCAAATTATAGCATTGGGGGAGTGTTGATGTAAGATGGCCATCCAATGGCTTATAAATCCAAGAAATTCATAGAAATTGAAACATGGTGGATCACCCATGAGAAGGAGATGCTAGCGATGATAATTACCTTGGGAAGTGAAAGCACTGTGTGCAAGACAAACACACAATAGTCTTCACTGGCAACATCTCTCTAAAATACTTCCAATCACAACCTAAGTTATCTACCAAACAAGCAAGATGGCTAGACTTCCTTACAAAGTTTGACATGGAAACAAAGCATAAGCCCAATTCCACGAACAAGATAGCAAATGTGCTTAACCGAAACACGAACTTGAGAGCAATGAATGTAGCCAACAACAATTTCTTAGAGTTAGTGAAGGAACCACTAGAGCAAGACATTGGGATACACAACTTAACAAAAGAAGTTGAGAAAATATCGCACGGCATGTATATACTTGAAGGGATCCTTTTTGTAGGGAAAAAACTATACATCCCCAATAGTGTGGAGTTGAAGAAAATAATTTTAAATGAGGTGCATGATGAGAAACTAGGGGAACACAAAGGGCAAAGCAAGACCCAAGAGGCCTTAAGGAGATAATTCTTTTGACCAAACATGGAGGAGGTTATAGACCACCTCAAGACATGGAACCGCCAAAGCAAAAGATCAATATGCTAACGACTACTTAAAGAAATGGAGACAAAGAAACGCAGCAACCAAGCAAAATCTAGAAAAAAGCAAATTCACTACAACCGAACAAGTCAACAAGTAGCACAAAATGAGTTCTATTCACCAAGGAAGACAAGGTCTTTATCAACTCCAAGCATATGTCCTTACCCAAAAACATCAGCCCGGAGTTTAATCTTCAATACTACAAACCATACCGAATCACCCAAGTTCTGAATTATGTCACCTACAAGTTGGACCTACCGGAGAGCATTTGTGTGCACAATGTCTTCCATGCATATCTTTTGCACACATTCTACCCAAATTCACAATGGGACACACATTCCACTACATTCCAATGGCCCCTTCGAAGTAGAGACAAACCTTCAATGCCAAAAACAAAAGGTTTGCCTTGAGCATCTAAGCAAGTGAAAAGAGTGTCCTCTCAAAGAAACCACTTGGATTTCCAAAGTGAAGGCTCACAAATGAAATAAGAGACCTTTTCTACTTGGCTCAAGGAAAATCCAACCAATACTTCCAATGTATCTTGAGCCATTACTTAGCTTATCATAGAACTTTGAAACCTCTACTCCTAAAATATAATTGAGTCAAGGATAGATGAAACTGCCAAAAAATCAATTAAAATTTTGATCTTAATGTACAGACCCTAGCCAACTTGAGAAAAAAAGTTATACTAAGACCCCCAAGACATAGTGCAACAAACACTGACCAATCTAATAGTAAAGGCTGCATTAAGACCCCACAAGAGAGTCAAGTCCTAAACCGGCAGACACTAACTAGCTTGATAGCATGAGCTATGTTAAGATCCCAAAATGAGTCAAAATAACCACCCTTAAGATTGCTAAGGACAACAATTCATTTGGCAAGGTTGCATATAAAGGCTTTGTAGGTACACCATGGTGTTGCCTACAAATGCACCTATGAGGAATATGAGCCTCTATGAGCCAATCCCTCACCCATGATGCCGAGTCCTAACGAAAGGGTGTTGATACCTCCTACCTCAACTCACAATCAAATCCCTCTCATGCCCCAGCTATCTTTGTATTCTCTTTACTTTCAATACAAATATTTGGCCCCTAAGAGGGGCCCTTGTTTTTCCATTGAGCTCACTTGTATCGTGCACCATGTCGTATTACGCTTTCACAGGCCGTTGGGACCACCAAGTGTTGGATGATGCCTCATGAGGTGTTTCACAGGCCGTTGGGACCACCAAGTGTTGGATGATGCCTCATGAGTTGTTTCTAGGTGTGATTCCCCAAGTCCTAGGGTGTACTTATGTTATACCATTTCTTTGATTGAATAATACAAGAGTATACCTTACTCTCACATATCGAGTTACCTTTCTACACCGTGTCAAAATGAGTACATGTGCATTACAAAAAAGGGGGGAAAGGAGGGTGTGTGTGGAAGGAGCGGGATAGAGTGGGCCGTGGGTGGGGGTGTGTGGTGGGGTGGTGGTGTGTGGTGTGGTGATGGGAGAATAAGGGGGGTGCTGGTGGTGTAGGGAAGGAGGGGGAAAGAGGCACATAATACATCATATCTAGTAACTTCTAAACAGCTTTACCTGTGAACCAGATTTTCAAGGTTTTTAAAGAGATAATGTTCATATTTAGTACCAAAGATCTATGATGTCGCACTTCTAAACAGACTTTACCTGTGAACCAGAGTTTCAACATTGTTAAAGAAATAATATATAGCTACCTCATCTATGGCATCAGTGTCCTTCGCTCATCTTTTTCGGTACCTTAATCTTGCACATATTAGCTTGAAATACTTATGAACCTACTATTCTGGTGAACAATGCCTTTGTGTGTGTGCTACTCACTACAAGCTTTCTAAAAGTAGTATGCAAACATACTGTATACAAATAGAAGATATCCCATTGCTTGGCTGCGGTTCAAGGATGATGGCTTCAACAAACTTATATATCTGGGACTAAAGAGTACAATGCCTCTCATAAAACATAGTTACGACAACATAGGGATGGAATAGCTCTTACATTAAAGACCGATGCCTACAGATTATCAACAAGAGTAGAATGCTTATCCACAAGGAGTAAGCTTCTTGTTTCCAGAGCCACGCGGATTCTCATCTTTCCAATCATCCCAAGCCCTTGCCTTGTACTCAGCTGCTTCGTCATCACTTTCATTGCCCTTTTTTCCTTCGTTTGCCCATGATGAATTCGCTTCCTCTTGAAGCCTTGCATTCATTTCTGTCCATTTCTTCATAATTTCCATTTCCTTCAAACCTGCCTGTTCAATGCTCATGGTTGGTAACCTGGAGAAGTTGTCATCCACATCTTAATCAGACAACAAACACATGTCCAAAGCTACACAGATGCTATACTAAAACAAAATAAAAACACTTGTTCGCCATGAAGGGGAATGTAGCCTTGTAAATGCAAATAGTTGAAACTGTTACCCCTTTAGAAGGCAGCCAAATAGGCAAGCACACTTCTCGAGACAGTTTTTTTAAGTTTATGCACAAACTTTCAAGTGCAGGGCAGATCTCAACCTGTGGCTTGGTTGAAAAACTTCAGCTGCAATCTTCTGTCTTTCTGTTGTGATTGGGCCTCCAACGAGGCTAGCAGGACCAAATACAGGCTGATGGTTATGCTGGTGTCCTGCTGCTAGACTTGCTCTTCCCTCCAACACATCCTGAGCAAATGTGGCACATGTAATTGGCTGGGCTGGTTTAGAGGTCCTTGCTTGTGCTGCTGCACCTTTGTGCCATGCTTCTGCTTTGGCTGCTCTCTCATCCAACATTACCCGAGTAATTGATTCCTGACCGTCCTATTGGACGATCAAGATAACTAGTCAGGCTGGTAAGTGAGACAAAAGTAACCACCTATGTCGAGGTTCTACTAGCAATGCATCTCCTTCTGTTATACTATGAAAGCAGTCAAATAAACAAGCAATAACCACCTCATTGCGATTCACCGCAAGAATCTCCTCTTCCAGCTTCAGCATCTCTGAAAGATCTAAGGCCTAACAAAAGAGACACAAACGAATTACTATCAGTAGACAGACCTATCATCAAGTTTTTTAACACTTTCTTTGAGCGATCTTCCAAAGATTATTGATGACTCACCTTGCACAGAGCTAATGATATCTGCGTTAACCAAGCCTGGACCAATTGAAAAATACACTTGTTTATAAAAGTTCAGGATTGCAAAATACATATTCACAATGTAAAATGCGGTGTACAAAAGCCAAAGAAATCTCTCTATGAACTTGCAGGCTTTTTTCAATCATCTCTGTATTAGTCTGTTTTATTTGAGCCTTCAGAAAACTCTCGACCACAGAACAGATCAGTCTAGGACGCCCATGTCCAGGCACATCCCACGATGATCACAGCTTCAAAACTGAAGATAATAACTTTGTAATGAATCTCCAGAAATTGTGGGAAAAGCTAACCACTCTTCAGTTGTTTTTAACAAAACGCTTCAACTTATTTTGGATAGAGGTAAAATAACACAAGGTATTTTCATTCTCCACTCATGATTTGAACTAGAGAATTATTTACCTGGGTATCAATTATTGTACTTAGATAATGGAATAATGATTCTGAAGCTCATCCTTTAAAATGTGAAAGCCCAAACATTGGTGAAAGTAGCTCATATATTTTGAGATGTGACATGCATAACAGGGATCTGTGTAAGGCATGAACTTATGTAAGATGGATTCTGAGGTCTGATCTCATGTAATATAGATCTTCTTAAGATGAGTGATTGCACCAAAATAAAAGATATTGGAATGATTTTCTTCACAATTACATTCAAGGCGAGTGCTTAAATAGTTTTCCTTGTGTGTTGTCCTTAAATGTTAGACATAATTTCCTGCCAGTGTAAAAACTCCTCTATGTGTGTATGCACACACACCCATGAATCCATCTGTCTCACCCCCTTTGCATGATTTGCCTCAGGCTCAACCCTGCAAACAAATTCTTTCACCTTCTTTTCATCTTTATCACAAAAAATCGAGAAGCACTGCCGCCTTCACTATTTGTTATCACCCAGTTGAAGTATTAACTTCCTTTTTTATCAAGCTCCTCATTATCTAGCAGCAATACCTGGACCCTCACCAACGAGTCCTTTGTTATTGGCCAGTCTGTCCCTTTCAGATGTCAACTTGCCACATCATCTAGTTGCAGCCCACTGTAAGCATAAGTCACATCTGCTCCAGTACTCACCTTCGTCAAATCAAGCCTGCCAATAGTCATGTCTTAAACCACACATCTAGTCTCCCCAGTAATGTTGCCATATTCTCAGGTCATCAAAACTCCCTCCCTCCCTCTCCCTCTCCCTCTCCCTCCCTCTCTCCCTCCTGCGACCCTAACCCTCCCCCTTGTTTCTGAATGCTCAAGTAGCCAAATTGAGTTTTCAACAATTGCATGTAGGTCATACTTGCTGTAGATGACCAATCTCCTCAAATCTGTTATAAATCTTCAATTTGACAGCCACAATCCCTCATGAATGGATGAGATCTGCTGGGTACTCATTCAAGTCCTAATTACGTTTTAAACAGCAAACCAAGGCTGAGAAATTTCAGATCTGCAAGGGAGGAAGAGATAAGTAGCAGATTAGAGTGAAATCTCCAACTTTCTTGCAAGAGAGAAGCTTGCACAGCAGTCACCCTCTGTTTCCAGGCTGAGAAATTGTTGCGGGTCGGGTCACCTTGCAGAAATTAGGCTTTTTCTGCTGTCTCATCCTCCAAAATCAAGTTCAGCAACGGTCAATTGCTCCAGAATGTGCATCAACTGTTATGTATTGTCTCAAAACTGATCTCTGCAGCCTTATGTAGCCTTGCATGGCCCAAGCATTTTGTCCTTGCCCTCATTTGAAATAGCATTAAATGTTGCACATCCTCAATTTTCAAATCCTTCCCTCTTTGGACCTAAAAGTGTTGAAACTTTCCACAGACATTAGTCTAGGAAATCAAATCATTTAAATCTCAAACCCCCATGACACCAAATGTCATTTCCAAGGGGATATGTAACGTCCTTGACCAAGATCTAACCTAGGTGTGTGGCTAAAACCTGTCCATCACAACGTTTGCCAATGTCCCCCATGTCAAAATAACACGTATGCTCTGGTACCATGTCAAAATATGACTGATGTAAAAGCAAACCAAAGAGACGGTAGGGTTTTGCAAGGAGAAACAAGGAGTGTGTACGGAAAACACAGAGAGTAAAGAGAAATTCAGAAAACACAAAAGAAGAAGATGATGAATGATGAATCACTGAATCATGCTAAGTGAATCAAGCTAATACAACAAAGCTAAAGCTCTGAAGATAACTGCACTATCTTGTCTGAATCAGGCGGCAACACCTGTAGGGAATTTGCACAATGAAAGGAGTGAAACACAGTCCTCCAGCTGTAGGATATCGAAGGTAAATGCTGAATGGTGAGGGAAAAGAACAGCCAGCTGTACAGGGAGAAAAATGCAATCCTCAAGGGCTGTCAAAGATGAAGAATATGCTGAAATCTCTCCGAGATGATGGCTGTCAAGGTGACTGCTGCGCAGCCAGCTAAGGAAGAAAACACAAGAAAATGTGATGAAGATCTCTATGTGTAAGTGGCTGCAGATAGGCGACTGCTGGGCAGCCCTTCAAGAGTGAAGAAAACACAAAAATGCAAGTATCTGGTGTAGCGCTGATAAAGAGGGTGCAACCTATGTAGACAGCCTAATAATGATGCCAAGTCTATAGGGCTAATGCTAGATGTGGACTACAAAACGGTAGGTGGAGATGGATGCAAAAGCCACGAATCATGATGTCCTCGCAGGGTGTAAACGGTAGTGGAGAGGATGGAGAAAGGAGAGAAGAATATGGAAGAGAGTAACATAGTGTCAAAAGGAATGAATGTGTGGGATGAAGAATGAGAGAAGTCAGTTAGAGTTCTCCTTACTAATAGCTTTTATCTTTCTTGTACTATTTACTACATTTTCATTTATTGTTCTTTTCAAATAGTTGTACCATCATATAGTGATTGTAACTCATGGTCTCATAGGTCCATTTGGCCTATATCAATCCATCTCTCTCTCTCTCTCTCTCTCTCTCTCTCTCTCTCTCTCTAAAACCAAGTGGAAATCTTGTTATGGTAGAATTACCCAAAATCCGAAAGGCATACACATGGGGAGAACAAGCAATAAGTACTCTACCATTTGGAGCTGCCTCGACAAAATCAAAGATACTGCAAAAAAAAGTATGGAAGCAATCCGAGATGTGTGCAAGATCCATGACCATGACTTGGAAAATGTACAAGAATTTATGATAGCCATAGGCAATGAAGCAATGTAGCAAATCAAGGAGGAAATGCTTGCAAAGATGCAAGAATGGAAGAATGAAATTTAATAAGAGATACAAGCATAGTTCACTTAATGGAAAGAAGACATTGAGTCATGACTTCAAGAGAGAAACATGGTGATTGAGGAACTCAAAATGAGATGATCGCCCAGGAAAACCAACTTGACCTCTTTATAAAAAAGGAAGGGGGAGATCGTGCAAAATATGCCCGAGAAAATGCAAACATGTTTAATGAGCTGCAAACGCACATGGAGAAGGAGATCAACACATGGGCAGCCATTGCAAATAAGGCTCAAGATGATGTAGCAAAAACTTCTAAATGGATTGAAGTGGTGAGAAAGGCCCCTCTAAACAAAGATGAGTTCATAAATACCACACTAGAGAAAAAAAGAGAAGAAAAGTTAGAGCCTTGAGTCCAAAATAACAAGTATGATCCAATACCATATCAAGATATGCGACGATGCAGAGAGACAATAGGGTTTGCAAGGAGAAACACAGTGCGTATGGCAAACACTGAGAGAGAAGAGTTTCAAACAGTGAGAGAGAAGAGAAACTCAAAAACACAAGAACATAGTGATGATGCATTGAATCATGCTATGAAAAGAAAGGCTAATATAGCGAGGCCGAAGCTTAGAAGACGGCTGCATTGTCTGGTCTAAATCAGGTGACAGCACCTGTGGGGAATCTACACAATGAAGGGAGCAAAATGGAGTCTTTCAAGCAGTGGGCTATTGGCATAATCATTGGAAGATAAAGGAAAGCTGTCGAGGGGGCAAACCGCACTCCTTTGATGAAGTTGAAGATGAGGAAGATGATCACCAGCTAGAGGAAGTGAAGCGCAGTCCTCAAATACCAAGAAGATGACCTAGGCAGCAAATGCAAATCCTAGAGGCCAGAAGGCTGTAAATGCAAGCTATAGGACTCAGGAGCCTCCAAATGATGGCACCTATGTGAAGGAAGGTCGCCAGAGTGATGGGAGCAATCAAACACAAAATGTTGAATGGCCTAGGCAGAAAAAAGTTAACACCTGATGCCCCTGATCAGCAAATGCAAGGTATGATGTACTGCTACGTAACTGTGAAGGACAGCAGACTGAGGGGAGCACTCCAAGTGATGAACGCAAAGTTCAAGAGGTGACACCAAGTGTGGGGTGATCATGCCACGATGATGGGAGCACTCCAAGCTACCAAATGCAAGGGGAATGGCAATCTATGATGACGTCAAGGTGTGGAAGATAATCACCATGCTATGGAAGGAGGATGGATGCCCACCACGAACCACAATGTCCAAATAAAGGGGTGTGAGGGCAATGGAGAGGTAGGAGGGAGAGTGTCGGAGTGACGGAAGAAGAGGGCTGAAGAATGACTAAAGTGATGAAGAATAAATGAAGTGACTACCTATTTATATGCATAAGCTATCTAGGGTGGTGCACCATTGTATGAGCGCCCACTAATGAAAATGACCAAAATGTGGACACGAGCTCTTTTTGGGTTTGTCTGTGCAAAACCCTAACTGAGTGAAGAAACTAAAGAAGTAGTTTCTCAACACCCCCTCTCAAGTCCAAAAATAGATGAAGAAAGAGGAGAAATGAGAGATACAAAGAGAATCCCAGAGATCCAAGATTTCCACCATAAAGATAACCTATAGTAAGGAATGGTAGACAGGATTAACTATAGAACCTGACTCCACCTTCAGAGAGAAGCCACTAGCTCTATACCTCCATGCTAGAAGAAATTCGAAGGCCTCATCACCAAGCCACGGCTAAGCAGTGGCTAAACCTCCAAGGTCCCAATCTAGGAAATACCTGAAGATCTTGCGTATCAATAGGAGAAATGATTGCGCGAAGACATTCATCCCCAAAGAGTAAAGAGTGGGTATAGAACTTCATGATGAATAGGTGCCCCCTCTAAGGATGGAGATGCAGGGGCCCCCTTTGAAGCCAAAGAAGTAGGGGCCCCCTTTGAGGGCAAAGAGAGTAAATTCCCCTCTGAATCCCCCTCTGCAAGAGATAGGGAATCTAAAAACTCATGGATCACAGACTCTAAATCATCTAATGACGAGGGGAGTGCTGCCTGGAGTGCCCAAGAAGGTATCTCAAGTGTCGAAGATGTTGAAGAACTCCCAAAGGTGCCCTCTCGAACCTGAGTAATCAAGAGTGAGAAAAGATGGGCTTCATGCTAAGCCAAGGGTAGGCAACAATCGGTGTCTCTCAATGGAGGAAACTATGGAGCCAAAGTAATGGAAGGTGTCAAACAACCACTATCTCACAAAGGAGCCGAATGCCAAGGGGATGGTATCTAGCAATCACTATCTCTCGAGGGAGCGAACTGCAAAACCGCGGGTTGTTGAGGTGGCATTCCTAAAACCCTAGAAGAAGTAGAAGCAACCTCCATAGCACATCGCGGTGGTTGCAAGGAGACCAAGGTACCAAGTGATCCTCCTATGGCTCGAAAGGTCTTAGTGTGCATTGGACGCATCTTATGGCCATGAGCATAAAAATTTGAAAACCGGTGCAAAATAAACTCTATGGCCCAAAAGGGAGAGGTGGCACGACGAGTGGCTTAGGGTAGATGCATATACTCCAACGGTGTAGGGAGCAAAGGTCAATGTCGCCAAGCATTGATGGGAGGTCCGATGATGCCAGAACAGGAGCACCCAATGGTCTGTCCATCTGCTTGTGAGAAAGTCACAACACTAGAGTGGCAACTTGTAAAAGGGAGGGTGGGAGAGAGAGGAAGAGAAGGATATCTCTCTCTCTCGGGGATGCAATGGAAATGAAGGGGAAAATCAATAGATGATACCGAACCCGCAACCTGCCTTTGCCTTCTCTGATACACATGGTCTTTAGCTTTATGAGCTTCTACGCTTTAATACCATGTCAAGAATAACAGGTATGCTCTAATACCATGTCAAGATATACAACGATGCAAAGAGAGTAGGGTTTGCAGGGAGAAACATAAGAGTGTATAAAGCAAACACTGAGAAAGAGGAGAAACTCAAAAACACAAGAAGAGCACGCTGATTATGCACTAAATCATGCTATGAGAAGAAAAGTCGATACAGTGGAGCCGAAGCTCAAAAGATGACTACACTATCCTATGTAAATCAAGCGGCAACACCTATGGAAAATCTACACAGTGACGGGAGCGAAACGTAGTCCTCGGGGCAGTAGGCTATTGAAATAATCACTGGAAGATGAAGGACAGCTATCGAGTGAGCGAATCACGATCCTTTAATGCTATCAAAGATGAGGAAGACAATCACCAGTTGTCAAGGGAGTGAAGCACAGTCCTCGGATGCCAAGAAGTTGGCCAAGCAGCAAACGCAAATCCCAGAGACTAAAAGGCTGCAAACCAAAAATATAGGAGCCTCCAAATGATGGCCCTTGTGTGAAGGAAGATCGCCACAGTGATGATAGCAGCAATACACAAAATACTGAATCGCATGGGCAGAAGAAAGCTAATGCCTAATGCTCTTGATCAACAAACGCAAGGTATGATGTGCCACCACGTGACTATGAAGGATGCTAGACTAAGGGGAGCAATCCAAGTGATGAACACAAAGTCCAAGAGGTGACGCCAAGTGTGGGATGATGATGCCATGATGATGGGAGCACTCCAAGCTACCAAACGCAAGGGGAATGGCAGTCTATGATAACGCCAAGGTGTGGAAGATAATCGCCATACTCTGGAAGGAGGATGGATGCCCACCATGAACCACAATGTCCACCTAAAGGGGTGTGAGGGCAATGGAGAGACAAGAGGGAGAGTGTCGGAGTGACAGAAGAAGAGGGGTGAAGAATGACTGAAGTGGAGAAGAATGAAAAAAGTGATATCCTATTTATAGGCATAAGCTATCTAGGGTCACACACCATTGTATAAGTACCCACTAGCAAGTGGGCAATTTACAAAGACGGTTGGTCCTTGGATTATCATCACAAAGAGAGGCACCCATGACGAGGCACAGCCTATGAGACACTTGAGATTTGCAATGTGAAATTGCAACATATCCATGCAAACCAATGTAGGCATATTTCTGTAGACCTTCATTGATAGGGATGTTATCTCATACACAAAGACACACTTGAACCTAGGCACCTACCTACCAGAGGTGAGAGGGTATAGATGGGAGATGACCTACTGACCTCGAGGACAATCATGAGGTGGGACCAAAGGGTTAGAAGGGATGGCAGTTCTCATCTTGTGACTCTTTCAATCCTTTTGCATATCCACAATGGGTAGCATGACAAGGTGGCCCATTTTATATCATCCGAATAAGTATTTCATCACTTAGAGTAGGGCAGAAACTTCCATGTGGATGGGAAAGATTGGGTGGCCACTTATGGACCTAGCAGATGTCTTTTACTAGTCCAAACTGCATCAGGGCACATCAGCCAGCAAGTTGGCCAGTTGGCCAGCCCTCTCCTTCATTGCAATTATTGTATATAGTCTTCTCCAACCTCCATGCTTGGTGCAACTCATTGACATCATCAAAAGATACTGTCACAATCATCAACCAACCTCCATCATCATCATCATCACCTATTTCCATCAAAGATAAAAGTTACAATAAGTTGTACTTGACAACATACTGGGTGGTACCTAGTGACAAGTTTTGGCCTAGATCATTTTATTAGCCATTAATGTCAATAGTGACATTAGGAACTAGGCATTAATTAATTAATTAATTAATTAATTAGTTAATTATAGCTAGTTCAAGGGCTAATAAATGCTCAAGAATACTTGGCCTAGCGAATTTAGTTGTTGACTAGCACAGATATTTTTCCGAGTAAGAATTAGTAATTACATTAATTTTTAAAACTAATATTTCGAAATTTAATTGAATTGAGCTGAAATTTTGTGAAAATTACATTTAGAAGGCTGCCACTTGGCAAGACTTGTCCATGCAAGTGAGGGAAAGGCTATTAGAGGCTGGTGGAGCCTCATTCCAACATTGTGGAGACTAGGAGAGGAGGAGAGAGAGTTGTTTGTTACAATTTTCCAGCCATTGGTGATCACGCCAACCATTGAAGGCTATCAAAGAGCTACCCCTAACTAATCAGGAGGCCATTGGAGACAAGTGATAGCCCCTATAGGCTGTCTACATAAGTGATTGCAATTTTCCACAAGGGCAAGTGGCTGCATGTGGGGCTCCTGTTGATGGTGGGCTGCAGTCAATCAGCCCTTCACAGTAGAACATCTTCGAATTTCATCCAATTTTGGTGATGAAACTCTAAAATTTCTCTCTCTCCAGCTTCCTCTCTACTCTCTCACAGTTTCCCTTCAAAGATCTCAACAAAATTCAGTCCTAGGAGGCTGTAATTGAAGAATTTATCCTACTAAACCCTGATTTACGGCAGAGATTAGGGTTTGCCAACCGCTCTACAAAGAGTGCTCGGAATTCAAGGCTTCCTCTCTACTCCCTCAAACAATTCACAACTTCCCTTCAAAGATCTCAACAAAATTAAGTCCTAGGAGGGTATAATTGAAGAATTTCTGCTAGTAAACGCTAATTTATAGTAGAAATTGGGGTTTGCCAACCATCTATGAAGAGTGCTGAAATTTGGGGATTTCAAAGAATTTCAAGAGGCCAGCCAGTCAACATTAAGTTTGGGGCAAATTTCAACTTCCAAGGAGCAAATTAAAGATCAATCCCTGAGCAAACCAAGGGGCAACTTGGTTTGAAGGCTTGCTGGTTACTATGGACAGCAAGATGTATTGAAGTCTGAAGATTGAAGAAGATCAAGCTATATCTTAGTGTTAGCAATCCAAACAACTCATGTGTGAGTATGGCATGGCTGTCTTGTGTTCAGCAGTTTATTTCAGTACTTGTCTACGCTTCCATTGCCACACCACTTCTGCCATGGTATCAGTTGCTGATCATTTCCAACTTGTCAGAGGTCCAATGCTGCCTGTGTTTGCAGCCTATC
Source organism: Lygodium microphyllum (assembly GCF_053477565.2). NCBI lineage: Eukaryota > Viridiplantae > Streptophyta > Polypodiopsida > Schizaeales > Lygodiaceae > Lygodium > Lygodium microphyllum. The sequence continues at coordinate 93,726,476 of NC_141162.1, forward strand.
CCTCAATTCCAATCTACAATCGTCAATTTATTACATTTAATTCTCAACCAGCTATAACTATAATCTATAATCTATCTATAACTATAACTATAACCATAATAATTGGATCCTAAAGCACACAAGTGTGTGTTCATTGGTTATGCACACGAGAGAAAGGCATATAAATGTTATGATCCATCTACTAGAGAGACTCTTCAGCAAAGATTTCATATTTGATGAAATGGCCTCATGGTATACATCATCTACTATCGTGCCTACTGATATGCCTTTAGTTCATTTTTTGCCTCTAATGACTATCTTTCTAGGTCGTTTTTGCTGAATCTGGCAGTTCTTGACTAGGTTTTCTTCGTTTTGCAAAAGTTGCCCTTCGTTTCTAATCAGATCTTTGGTTGTGTTGCATGTGAACTCTCAATTTGTGAAGTCTTTGCTATTGTTTTGGTTGTATTCCCTCTCAATATACCCTCTATCCTCTACCTCCTCTTCTTCTCCTCTCCTGATAGCTCCTCCATGCATTTCTACAAATGATAAGTTACATGGACTTGACTACCTTACTTGGAGTGTTGTGATGAAAGCTTGGTTCATGCAAAAGCAAATTCGGTACATTGTATGTGGAGCTATTCCTTGGCCTCAACGTCCTTTTCCTCTCCTCGAAGATTTTGATGAGAACAACCATGAGGAAGCTGTGCTTACATGGGATTCGGACGATAGGCATGCATATTCTGCACTACTTCAGTGTAATTCTAAAGAAGTTCTACCGATGGTTACCTCTTGCCGAAGGTCCCCAAAAATATGGTCGAAGCTTTAAATGTTGTGCGAGGCACCTTCCCCCATGTGCGCCATGACCCTTTATGGACAACTTCAACAGATGAAGTTTGAGACAAAGGACACCATTCAATCCTTTTTGCTCCGTGTTACACAGGTCCAAGACCAACTTCAACACATGTAATCTACCCTTCCTAAGGCACATCTAGTGGGAATGATACTCTACAAACTCTCCCCGGAAGTTGATGGACTGGCCAATGCTTTGCAAGAACAAACATCCTCTACACATATGTCCTCGATGCTGCTTGAGCATGAGGCATTTTTGCATTTACAAGGGAGGCGTCAGCATCCCTTTCCTCTCCCAAAAGATTTTGATGAGAAAAACCATAAGGAAGTTGTGATTACATGGGATTCAAACAATGCACATGTGTATTCTACACTACTTCGGTAAATTTCTAAAGAAGTTACACCAACAATTACCTCTTGTCGAACATCCCTAGAAATATGGTTGAAGCTTCAGATATACAAGGCACCTTTCCCAATGTATGTTGTGACCCTTTATGGACAACTTCAGCAGATGAAGTTTGAGCTGAAGGACACCGTTCCTTTTTGCTCTGTGTTGCACACGTCCAGGACCAGCTTCAACACATGCAGTCTACCCTTCCAAAGGCACATCTAGTAGAAACGGTACTCTACAAGCTCCCCCCGAAGTTTGATGGAGTGGCCAATGCTTTGTTGGTGTAGACATCCTCTACACCTATGAGCTTTACACATATGTCATCAATGCTACTTAAGCATGAGGCATCTTTGCGTTTACAAGGAAGACTTTCATCTCATTACGGAGGTTCTAGTGAGGTCTTTACAGCTTTAGAGAGGGGTGACAAAAAGAACAAGTCAAAGACCTAGTATTAACACTGCGGTAAGAAAGGACACTTGCGGAAGGACTGTAAGGAGCTATTAACCTCCCGAAAGGAGGATGAGAAGAAGAAGCAGAATGCATACTCCTCTGCTGAGTCATCTGCTTCCTCAGACTCCGACTCCGATGCTCCAGCCAAGGAAAAGTCCAAGGTGCGGAAGGGATCCACTTCTTCAAATCGAGGGAAAAGCTTGATTACCCCTTCCTTTGCTACTTTCTAGTCCACGTGATGTGGTCATCCCTCACAACTCTCCAGTGCAAGAGAGAGATTGTGAGAAGGTGGTGCAATGGGCTACCCAAGTCTCATCTATACAAGTATACAGGAGCACAAGTTCCAAAGAGAGACGTCCCTGACGCATCGACCAAAGTCTAGCAGATTCAAATCTTGGAGCTGGGATTGACATCCAGGTTCATGATGGGCTATTATTTAACAGAGAGTGGGATTGCCTCCTAGTCTTGAGTTTACATGAGGGGACACTTTGGTAATCTTGACCAAAGGCAAGGAATCCATGGTCACATATGTTCAAAGGTATTTTTGACAGGATAGTCTTGTATGCTACTGCAAGACATTATTGATGGACATAGAGATCTATTATTACTCTTCTCTATTTTCAGACATTGGTAGAATTGACATTGACATCAGGTTCTCTCCAAGGCACCTTAGTGGTGGTTTAATCGCCCACTACTTCAGTATCCATGGTACTACTCTGGTGGTTCTTTATTGTATGGACTATGATTAGACTTTATCATTGTATCATTGTATTGTATTATCTCACCCATGATTTGAGAGAGGGTGTTAGCAATCCAAACAGCTCATGTGTGAGCGAGCATGGCTAGGTTATTCACGCATTTTATTACGGTTATTATGATGGGGGCATTTTATGCCGGCCAATCTATCCCTATTTTGGCATTATTTTCTTATTTATATACCCAACTCCTTCCTTATTCAGTCACATCATCACCTACAAGTTCTATGGAGAGGGGGCCGATGCCAGTGCCTAAGAGCTAGAGACTCACTATTGTGCATATCATTCTCATGTTTGGTATATGGATTCCATTTCCTGAGCACATATTTGAGTTCTCTTCTTTTGCAATGGTCTTATGTTTTCTTTCTCTTTTGTCTTATGTTTAATAGTTTATTTCAGCACTTGTCTATACTTCCATTGTTGCACCACTTCTGACACTTGGAGTACTTCAACCCTTAGAAATACAAGTCAAAGAAATACAACAAGGCGCATCAATTTTGGGGCCAATAGAGTGTCCAATATCCAAGATTAAGTGATGACATTTGTACTTTCAATTTATGTGAATTTTATGCTTCTTGTAATTAGTGCTTAATCAAGGTATTTACCGCCCTATTCAAGAAGAAAGACTAGTTTCATTGTTTCATTGCCAGGATTCCCACAACTCCCTTAAATTGGTGGATGAAAGCGGTCCAAAGGGTGGGAGAGGGATATCCAAGACAACCATCCCAAGAGAGGCAAGCGTGCTCATTTGTAGTTAGGTGTGAGGAATAGTGTGTATAGGTGGCATTCCTAGCAACACAATATGAGGAGGCAAAGTGGCATGCACCTATGGATAAGTAACATATGGAGCTGAAAATAAAAAGGAGCATTGCAATGAAACAGAAGATCCTAGGCCTAATGGACTTGACATCGAAGGAATAGAACCTAATGTAGATGATCCAAATAAAAAATCTAATCCTAAGTTCATACTAACAAGAAACAACCATCTCACGGCCCTGAGACGTGGGACGTCCTTTATCCTGTCCCCAACAGCTGTTCCCGCATCCCCTTGTCACGTCCCGTGTCAAGGGACGTTTTTGTTTTTTCTTTTTCTTTTTTGAGTGGGTGTCATTTGGGGGGTGGGTTTTTGGTGGGTTTTTTGTGGGACTTCTTCCAAGGACTTCCCCTTTTGTTACACATACACATATAAAATCAGCACATTTTGTATGAAGTCAAATCAAATCAGCCCACGTTACACATGCAATTTTTCTACAATGAAAAATACATGTATGTATGCAGGCACATGCATATGTTCTTTGGTAGTATACATTCACCCACACACATAGTATCAGGCTGGTTTTGGGGATAGGAATAGGAACACGGACGGGGGCAGGAATTGCCATCCCCTATTACCATGAGAGGGGACTCTAACATGGGGATGGGATGGTGGGATTGGGACAAGAAGCTAAAAAATGGCCATCCCCTGTTACTATGCCCACATATCCCCCCACCACATCACATGTATACATTTTCAAATGCTATTTATGTATGTCGTCTCTTCCCCTGTCCAACCCCTCGTTCCTGTTCTCCGCTTTTAGCCATCCCCTATACCCGACCCTATCCTTGTCCCCGTTCCCATCCCCCGTTCCATGTTACTATGCCTAAGTTACTTAAGGCATAAGAAAGAGATCCCACATAATCATGTGAAGAGGGAGAATGAGAGGGAATTGAGATTGGTCTGCACCACCAACATTGCTCAAATGAAGCAAAGGTAAATGTAACATAAATACCCAAACACGTACACCTATCTCTAGAGCCTCCTCTATGGCCATTAGCATATTCATACCAATTATGATCTCTATGGTGACTTACAGCCAAATCGTGCACAAAAGGAGAAACAAAAATGGATTTCCGCTCATATAAAGCAAAAAAATTAATACAAACCTGAAACCAAGCCTGGTTGTGATGAAGACGACGGTTCATCGATCATCACAAATGTGGTATGTCCGCCCTGAACGGAGAGGTGACCAGCCTCACCAAAAGACTCTGAAGGATGTGTAGCTCGGGTGTAGAATGAAGATAGAGGAGAGTATTCAAGCCATCTTCTATGCAAGTACTCTATCATTAGGAGCACAATGCTGCCTCAGGGCCTCAAGTGAAGCAGAGCTTGACAAGGTATTATGGGTTTCCAAGAGAAAGTTATGTCATTGTGAATTTGTTATATGTCGCTCGTGTCACTCATACAAACCAAGCCTTCATAATAACCACAAGATACTCATTAGCAAAGCACCGACATAGCTCTCGTGTGAAGATATGCTAGGGTTTGAATTGAGAAAACACAAAATGTACAAATACAATCAAAACACAATAACTCCAACACCACCACAAAAAAGGAAAAAAGTAGAATCTCATTAATGAATGGATGCTGAATATGAATAAGTGAAGGGCATATAGATGTGATGCTCAAGGAGTCGAGATGTCCAACAACAACTCACTCTCATGGGAGCAAACTACAAGAGTGTACCAGAGTGTTGCCCTTCATGTATGCATCCCAAGTGCAACAGAACCACCAAATTTGATGAAAATGCAGCTGGCTGGAGCTGAGGGTGATGTCAGATACCAGTCAAGTGCCAGTCAGAGGCATCTATGACAGAAAATCTATGAAGACACTGCAAAATTTGATCACAACTTGCTGTAGCAACAAAATGCACATCGCACTGGTGTGGTCAAGGAAAAATCCAGCTGATCTGGTTCAAAACACATGGTAGAATCAGATTGACCAGCTGGAAAACAGGTTACCATGGCAGCAAACAAATCATCAGGACTAGACATGATGTCGCCTGCTGGTCTGGAGTGTAGACAATGTAAATGTTGTAGATGATGTCCAAGCAGCTGCAACAGGGTCGGAAAGCCTCCAAACAGCAGCACACCAACCCAAAATGGCTGTCAGCAATCACACACAGCTGTTGGATGCCATGTAGCAGCTGGTGGCAGTAGGGGGAGTCCGCGTACAGGCTGACAGCAGCCAAGTTATATTAAGTCCCTTTTACAGAAATTGTTGGAGTTAGAAGAAGTCTAGAGTGTCACACAACTGTCTAGAGTGTCATACAAAAATGGCTAGGATGCCCTTTTGGGGCTGTTTTAATAAGCCAAAAAATGCCCAAAAAAATATGATAAGTTAGTGGCAAGTTTAGGAGCTCAATAGACTCCAATGCTGATGTCATTTATTCAGCTCCTTTTTATGTGCTGCTCCTTCAGCAATCTTAATATATGATGTAATGTCCACTTTGTCTAGCGATCTTAATATACGGTGCACTTGTGCAATATGGTCATTAACAATGATGCTTTTGAAGTGTCTTTGTAAATGAGAGCTTTTGAATGTCCCTTTTCATCCCCATTCACGTTCCCCCTCCCCCCTTCCTGTTCCATTTGCTATGGTTTAAACTAGACCATGTAGTATGGACCAAACAGTAATCTCATGTGAAATGGATGATAAAGTAGTCATGTTGATAATATGGGGCTATTCAACCCAATCTTTTCTAATATGGATGGCTAGCAATGATCTTGTGAGAGTGCGCAATGGAAGAAGGAACGTGAACACAATGAGAAGGGAAGAGAGAGACTGCAGGAAGAAGGAAGAAAATCTGCACTGACTGAGAATGAATGCTTCATACAAAGGGAGGACAGATAAGTCCCTGCACGCAGCTTGAGGCGTCAACGAGGGCACCAGATCAGGCTGGAAATGATTACGGCAGCAGCAGTAGCACTGGAGACAGAGGAGGATGCCAAAGTTGGAGGAGCAACCTGCAAAAGATGATGGCCAAAGTGAAGAGTGGCCAGCTATATATAGCTGAAGACCACCAAATCTGGCCGGTCTACAAAAAGGGCCCTAAATCTGGCTGAACTGCTGCAAATAACCTGGGGGCTGCAATAAATGCAGTCCGATTACATAGAAAAATCTGGCAAATAATGAGGTGGCATCCTGGACAGTTTGGAAGCAAGTAGGCACTGACAGGAGGTATAAACTGACTGATAAACATAGGAAAAGGACCTACAATAGGAGAAATGCATAACTAAAATGCCAGAGCTCCCCATGTCTCCGTCAAACTTTAACACGATCACAACCAGGAGATGATGAACTGACATGACTAAAATAGGCAAGCTAACAGCCCCTCTTAGATCCTAGGAGTGTCAAGCTCATGTGATGAAGCTTGGAAGAATTAGGCAAGCTTTGTGAAGAGATCCACCGCATTGTCCACAGTGGGACAGTAGGCCACCACCAACTTGGAATCCATGATCTACTCTCGAACATAGTGGTATTGAACCTTAATGTCCTTCATGTGAGCATGACACACTAGGTTCTTTGCCAGAGAGAGGGTACTCTAGTTATCCACCCACAGCTCCGTAGGTCCTATCTATGGAAATCCAATCCTCGCCAACAAACAACGGAGCCAAACTACCTCCATAGTTGTAGAACAAATAGCACAATACTCAACCTCTATAGAAGAAAGGGCCATCCTTATCAACTGTAGTAGGCTCATGGTCTTGAAGAATCTGACATAAGGGTGTAGCTCAAGCAGAGTGAACTATCTCGCCAGGCTTGAAGCCCAGCTAACCAACGTGGGCCAAGAGGCGTCTCAAGGAATTGAGTAATCCCTAAATCTTGCATAAGCTTCTGATACCACCAAGGAATTGTGATAGGTTCATCCTACTGTGAAGGAGACCAAGAGACCTCCGGTTTCTGCAAAGCACCTATCTATGGAAGGTTTCCCTCCACTAAGGGAAGGTAGATCCTCCTCATCCGATGAAGAAGACCCCCTCTGATGGCTCAATCCCCCCAAAGGAAACTTGAGGACATGGGGAAGGGGTAGAAATACTCAATGACGAAGTAGTAGACAAAGGAGCCATCAAGGGTAGAAGGTGAGGAACAAGGGGGAGGAGTTGCAGACAAAGAAGGGGTGCCAAGGGCTAACCTAGAAGGAAGGGAAAGGGGAGGGGCTGATGATCGAAAGGAGGAAAAGAGGCTTGCACGCGCCGGGGGGGGATCAGTCAAAGATGAAGAACCACCCGTAACAGAAAAACCATCAGTCCGATCTTTGGAGGCCACAACCTAGGAGGGGGATCAAAATGAGGAAGACACTTGTGCTCCAACATTGATTGGGACATTTCAAGCATTGGCTCGATTGGCACACTCCACCACACTATTTTCGGATGGGAATACTCCACCTAAATACCGTGGTCCCTACAAACCTCAAAAAATAGGTTAGAACAAAACTCGCTACCATGATCTACTCGAACTACTCAAACTTTGAAGGAGGCTTGCTTCTCTACAAACACCTTCCCCTCGAACTACTCGAACTTTGAAGGATGGGAATACTCCACCTAAATACCGTGGTCCCTACAAACCTCAAAAAATAGGTTAGAACAAAACTCGCTACCATGATCTACTCGAACTACTCAAACTTTTAAGGAGGCTTGCTTCTCTGCAAACACCTTCCCCTCGCAGAAGTGAGACTACGCCTCACTCTTGTACTCCAAGAAATAGGGCCACACATAACAACTAAAGTCATCAACAATTAACATAAGGTACCAAGGAGATCCTGTAGGCAAATATCTTCTAATGGTAAAGAGATGCAAGCTTCTTCCACACCTCCACCGCAGTCTTCAATCTATGAATATGAACGAAGACAAAATCTTGTAACTCGTAAAGAGAGAGGATCAGGCTCGAGACTTGAGCCAATCCCAAAGGGCTACATGATCCATCAATGTCCCATGCGTAGGATCTTCCAAGGGCCAAGAAATAGGGAGAAAGATAAACTCCCAAAGGTCGAAGGAGTCCAAAATGCACTCCACCTTACACGACCATAGAGAATAGTTAGAACCATTCAACTTTGCCCTCTTTGGGCAAAGAAGGAAGCATGAGCACCTAGACAATGTTAGAGCTAGACATTCCCTAGACAGGCAGGCGCAACAGGCATAGTTCCCAAGCAACAACACATGGCAGGCGGCAGCTAACGTGGCAGTTGGACAGGCTGGTCAGACTGATTGCTGGACTGATTGCTGACCAGTTGGCTGCATTTAATGCAGTCAACCTGGTATTTTTTAGCATTTTTTGCTAGCCTATTTGTGGGCCCTAGTTTTTGCAATCCTCCTCGGTTGTGCTCCCAATTTTCAGGCTGTAGACCATGGAGACTGCCCTCAGGGCTGATGGAGATCGAGATCTTCAAGTGGAGACATACACAAACATTCTCTCTACACCCGTGTGTATTTCTACATCCTTACACAGCATTCTTCACTGCAAATTTTGTGTTTCACACACACTCTCTCTCTCTCTCTCTCTCTCTCTCTCTCCAATCCTTGTCTTGGTCATTTGCTTCCACATTGCTTCACTCTGACATGGTATCAAAGCATTGAAGGACTAACCTAGGGTGGCTGACCTAGGGTGGACCCATCTGAAGAGGAGATTTCAGCGCGACAAAAGGCTGCATTTTCAGCATTCTAGGGCAAGTAGGAGGGTTGTGCATCAGAACAAGGTTGATGCAAGCATGGGCGTGCTAGAAAGGAGAAGATTTGCTGAAGCTATTGCTGTCTATTAGAGAGGAAGAAGGCTGCATTTAGGGCCTTCAAGTGCAAATTCTACCTTTTCATCGCCTCCAGCAGGTGAAGGAGGAGCAGGACGAGCGGTCAAGAGCCCTAGCAGGCTATATTCTCAGAGTCAAAGGGGGCTGCTTTTTGTGTTTTGTGCAAGCATTGTAGGTGAAGATGTCTGCTGAAGCCAAGACAAAGTTTCAGGCAATCATGGACTGGAAGGTGCCCATCTAACCAGCTCTTCCATCAAATCAAAAGCTCAATGGCGAGAATTACCGCATCTGGCAAGTCATGATGCTTGCCATTTTGGAGTCCTATGATTTGGCGGAGCTTGTTACAGAGACTATTCAACGTCCTTCTTCACGAGACAATTCCAAACTCTCTTCTAGTGATAAGGTGGAGTTGGCAAAGGCTCATGCCTATTGGGATAAACTCAATGCTCCCATCCGCTCGTTTTTATTTCTCTCATGTACTACAATTGTTCTCTCTCATATTGAGCATTTGACGATGGCCTAAGAGGTATGGTTGGAGCTTGATCAAATGTACAATCGAATGACCGTTATGAAGCGCATTTCTTTGGAAGTGCAAATACGGAACATGAGTGTCAACAAGTCATCTTCTATGCGGGAGCATATTAACAAGTTGAGGCAGCTTCAGATGCAAGTTCAAAACGCAAGGAAGGTGATCACTTCTGAAGACATGGCGATGACTCTTCTTTCACCGTTACCACCTTGTTTCAGTGGTTTTTATTCCACCTTGATTGCTTCAGGAGGACAATCTGAGACTCTTCGGTGGGAGGAGTTGGTTCCTATGGCCTTGGACCAAGAGGAGCAATTGAAAGGTTTTGAGAAACCATTTCTTCAGTTTATCACCTTCAGTTAGGGTTTCGCACTGACAAGCCCAAAAAAAGTTGGCGCTCTCATTTCTGGGCACTTTATCAATGGGCGCCCACATCAATGGGACGCCACCCTAGACTGTGCATGCCTATTTATAGGCCACCTCTTTACACATTCTATACACTCACTATTCATTCTTCACCTCTCTTCTTCTGTCATCGGACACCTCTCCACCACCCCCACACCCCTTGCAGGAGGACATTGAGGTTCATGGTTGGTGGCTTCTTCCTCACCATCTCCATCACCCTACTTTGCGATTTGGAATCCATCATCTGCTGGCGTCGTCCATACACCTTGGCGATAGCTCACACACGCTGGCAACCATCCCTATCAATTGGCATCAATTTTCCTTCATCATCTAGGCGCTCCTTGCTTGTGTTTCAACTTTTAGAGGCCTTCTCCCAGTCAGGAGTCATTTCCCCACAACTGGCGTCTTCCCCAACAAGCTCTACACCTTGCGTTTTGGACCTCCAGCCATCTGGCGTCAGTCATCCTTAACTGGCTTCATCTACTCCAAGCTCTGCACATTGCGTTTGATCATCCTATTGGCTTCTGCTCACACTAGCAACCTTCTACATGATTGGCATCATCATTTGAGGCTGCTGGAGTCTGTGTTTGGTATCCTGGCCCCCACTTCCATCATCTGGCATCTGCATTTTGTAGCCCAGACTCTCCTCTTGGCATGAGAGGACTGTGTTCTGCTCCCTCGACAGATGGTGATCACTCTCCGCCACTCAGACGGCATCAGAGGACTGCGCTTCGCACCCTCAACAGTTATTCTTTACTTCAGCATACATCTTTGATATTCCTACTGCCAGAGGACTATGTTTTGCTCCCTTCACTTTGCAAATACCCTACAGATGCTGCAACCTAGTTCAGATAGGACAGCACAATTATCTTCTGAGCTTTGGCTCCACTATATCAGCTTTTCTCATTATAGCATGATTTAGTGCATCATCATCTTAATCTTCTGAGTTTCTTTTTGTAGAGATCGGGAGGAGTACGAAGATCGAGACAGTGGGTGTTCCTTAGTCGCGGAGAGACTGATAGTGAGAGAGAGAGAGAGAGAGAGCAATAGCAAAGAGTGAGTACCTTTGTAGGTACAATGACGAGTGTACCTTTAGGTTTTTAGATAGATATATATGTGTGTAAGTACAAGTGCTAAGGATGTGTTCACACCCGAGCACATTTAAAGGCACGAGGGTCTTTATTCCCAACAATCTCCCACCTAAAGACAATGTGCCTTAAGAGGAGAAAAGAATCAGCTAAGTCTCGATATGTACAAAGCTAAAATACATATATCTATCCAACTCCCATCATCTGTCGGCAATGAGCAAACCGCTCTGCTAGAAGACCCTGCGTGAGAAGGTTTGCAGGATTATTATCTGTATGTACTGTCACAAGCTCAATGCTCTTGCTGTCAAGTACATCTCTAATGAAGGGGTACTTCACATGTATGTGCTTTGTCTTTGCATGAAAGACAGGATTCCATGCTAGCATGATAGCACTTTGACTATCACAATGGAGAACAGGTAACTTTGTGGTGCCAAGCTCTCCCACCAGACATGAAAGCCATAAAGCCTCCTTGCATGCCTCAGTAGCAGCCACATACTCTGCCTCTGTAGTAGACAATGCAACACACTTTTGTAGCCTGGAGATCCAAGAGATTGCTCCTCCTGTGAAAGTAAACATATACCCAAAAGTGGACTTCTTGCAATCCGCATGACCAGCATAGTCTGCATCCGTAAAGCCAACAACAGATGCCTAGTGCTTCCCAAAGCAAATGCACAACTCCTTTGTGCCTTTGAAGTATCTTATAATACCTTTCACTGCATCCCAATGCTTCTTGCCAAGGGTTTCCATATATCTGCTAACCACTTTCATTGCAAAGGCAATGTCAAGACGTGTAGCAACCATAGCATACATCAAACTGCCAACAACTGAAGCATATGGTATATTGGTCATTTCAGCCTTCTCATCATCACATGTAGGGCTGTCCTCTGCACTGAGTTTCACATATGGAGACAATGGAACCCGAATTGTTTTTCCCCCCCCCCTCCATATTGAAACGCTGCAAAACCTTGAAGATATACTCCTGCTGAGATAGATAGAGTAGGCCTTTTGATCTATCTCTAAGTATTCGCATGCCAAGAATGTGATTTGCATCACCAAGATCCTTCATGTCAAAGCTGCCATGAAGACTTTGCTTCAGTAAGTTCAAGACATAAGTATCCCTGCCAGCAATTAGCATGTCATCAACATACAAAACCAAGATAATCAGGCTGTCATCTGCTATCTTCTTGGTGTACAAGCAGTGATCCACTTGACTTCTATGAAAGCCTTGAGACTGCATGAATGTATCAAACTTATGATACCATTCTCTTGGTGCTTGTTTCAGCCCATATAAACTTCTTTTGAGTTTATATACCATCTTCTCTTTCCCTTTTTCAACAAACCCTTCAGGCTGCTGCATATATATGTCTTCATGCAAATCACCATGTAAGAATGTAGCCTTTATATCCATCTGTATGAGCTCCCTATCTTCAACTGTAATCAAGCCCAAAATGATTCTCAATGTAGTCATCTTGACTACAGGAGAGAAAATCTCATCAACGTCAATTCCATGCTCATGCTTGTACCCCTTTGCAACCAATCTTGCTTTGTACTTTGGTGAGAAACGAGAAGTGACCTTCATCTTGTAAACCCATTTGCATGGAAGTGTTTTCTACCCTTTGGGCAACTGCACCAAGTCCCAAGTGCCATTTTTCTCAAGAGATTCAATTTCTGACAACATGGCTTTATATCATTTCTTGTTGTCCTGACTGTCTATTGCTTCCTTGAAACAAGATGGTTCACCACAGTCTGTCAACATGACATAATCAGCCACATTGTTTGCACCAACAACAAATCTGTTAGGTTGTCTAGTAGCCCTAGACGATCTCCTAACCGATTGATCATTGTTTGTTGGCTGTTGAGCATTTTCAGCTTGCTGTCCTGGCATTTCAGCCTGCAAATCAACATTAACAGCTTGTTGTCCTGGTTGTTCCTGCACATGTAGTGGCTCATTATCATGGGCAATAGCTAGCTGATCATTTTCAGCATTATTTTCTACATTTACATATTCATTTACAACAACTATTTGCTGTTGTACAGCGGGCACATTTTGCTGTCCAAAAGGTATTTCTTTCCGGAATACAACCCTACGTTCCTCCTCAGTCTTTTCGGGCTGTTTATACATGCGATCTTCCCCGAAGATAATATCATTGCTGCGTACTACTTTTCTTTTCTCAAGATCCCACAATCTATACCCCATTTCACCCTCGTCACCATATCCTAGGAAAATGTATTTACAGGACTTTGGCTTAAGTTTGCTGCGTTTTTCTTTACAAATGTGCACAAAAGCCTCTCATCCAAACACTTTCAAATGAGCATATGAATGTGGCTTGCCCGACCACGCTTCTTGGGGAATCCTTATCCTATATGGTCCAATTCATACGCCTTGCAACTCCATTTTGGGGTGGATTATGAGGGGCAGTGAGCTCCCTCTTTATCCCTTTGTTGTCACAAAATGCTTGAAAGGCCTTGGGCACATACTCCCCACCATTGTCAAAGTGAAGACACTTGAGTGTCTTATCTCTCCAATTTTCAGCCAATGCTAAGAATTTTTTAAACTTGTCAAGCACTTCATCCTTGCTACGAATAGGATAAACCCATACCTTTCATATAGCATCATCGACAAAGGTGACAAAATATTTCTTTTCCCCTAAAGATAATCCTCGCATCTGACATACATCTGAATGTACTAACTCTAGAGGAGAAGATTTCAAAGAAATAGACTTTTTATAAGACGTCTATGCATGTTTACCATAAATACAATGATCACAATGCTCTAAATCAGCATAATGAAGACGAGGCAAGTAACCCAACCAAGAAAGAACTTTCATTCATGTTTGACTCATGTGTCCCAACTGGCCATGCCACAAAGAAACGCTTGGTTGCTCAGTCACAGCAACAACATGATCACTCACACTAGATACATAGAGAGGATACAGAGTATCACTTTTACAACCTCTGGCAATCACTCTAGATCCCTTACAAATCTTTCATTTTCCATCACCAAAGGTGGTATGAAAACCATCATCATCTAGCTGCCCTGTACTAATCAAGCTCTTCTTGAGCTGAGATACATGCCGTACATGCTGAAGTATAAAGATAAAGTCATGCTGAAACTGTAACTGCATACTGTCAATACCTGCAATCTCACATGCATAGTTATCCCCAAGATGAACAACACCATGTCAACCCCCTATATAGGCAGAGAACCACTCACGATGAGGGGTGACATGAAAGGAAGCACCTGAATCGAGAATCCAGGTATGCATGTCATCATCTATATCTGCAAGTAAAGCACGTGCACCAAAGTGTGAAGAGACAAAGAGTACATCACTCCCACTATCACTATCATGAGTGACTACATTCACCTCTTCAATTTTTACATTGCTCTTCTTAGGTTAACTATCCTTCTTCTCTTCCTTGCTATCATCTGTCTTCTTACCCTTTCCTTTCTCTTTCTTCCATTTTTAGCAATCATGTTTAAAATGACCCTTCTTGTCACAATGATGGCATTCAACATCTTTGCCATGTGATTTAGTGCGTCCCTTGCTATCAAATTTGCCTTTCTGCTGTGATCTGCCCCTAGTAGGCAAAGCACCAGAAGACTTACTAGATGCATTGTTTTGCTTATTCATTTCTTCCATAAGTAGAGCACTCTCTACATCAGCATACAAAAGAATCGCATTCGAATTGCTCATAGCAGTCCTGAATGTATCCCAACTCTCTAGAAGAGTGCAAAGCAAAAACATAGCCTTAAATTCTTCATCAATCAAAAACTTTAAGGCAACCAGCTAGTTGAAAATAGAGTTAAACTCACTCAGGTGAGTAGACATTGCTATACACTCTTTCATATGCAAATCCATAAGCTTTTTCAGCCAATAAACTTTGCTTGCAGCACTTTTCCGTGCATACAGTTCTTCTAGTCGAATCCATATAGCATATGTAGAATCCAAACCCTCAATGTTAAACAGCGAGGCATCAAAAATCGATAGCTCGATGGTTGAGCATGCAAGCTCATTTAACTCATCCCAATGTTCATGTTCCATGTCCGCGGGCTTTGCCCCTTTGGTTTTAATCGGCTTTGCCTGCTTCTTTTGCAACAAGAAATTGTAGCATTGTTTTTACCAAACTGCAAAGTTATGTGCTCCTTCAAGCTTCTTTCTGTGCATTTGATTACTACTGTCATTGCTGCCAGCCATGATTCTCAACCCAAATGTGACCAAAAAACAGCAAATGCAGACCCAAAACTGTCACCCAAGTGACCAAGATACAAACAAGTACCAATCAGTAATAAATAACCACTTAAAAGCACAGATTTCAAATCTGTAATTAAATTTTCAGAAGCACCAAACCATATGCTACAACATTCCACAACTGATTACAGCTGTTCCAAGGGCATATGCATCACATAACATGAGAAATCCCAAATTTTAGCTGCAATTTCTGTTGTACAGTATCCACGGGCATAAAATTTGACACGAACTGTCAAAACCCCCAAAATTTTTGTGCTCAAAGCATCAACCACACATCTGCATTTTCTCTGTCATGCATAGAACAGACCAATTTTGCCAAAATAGAGCAATTTCACCAAAACCCCCAAATTTTACCAAGTGTTGATGTCCAAATTGTGTGGAATTCAACTTGCATGTACATAAAATGACCAAATGCTGCACACATTTTGCCCAAATTTCAAAAGCCCTAAATTGCACGGGGTCCAATGTGCATCAATGTCAAGAAATTGGGTAAATTTCAGCCCAATTTGTGCATGTACATGAAAAGCCCCAAATGTTGGAGGCAAAATGTCACAAATTCCTGCAATTTCTGAGACAAATATCACTATTGCATCTTGCTCGCACCAAATCTGGACAAATCCCCAAATTTCCCAAGTCTTGCGTGCACTAATTTTAGTGAAATTGAAAGAATTTTACTAAAATGTGAGAAAGCCCCAAAATTCCAGGGCAAATTGCACCGACTTTGCAATTTCTGAGTCAGATTGTCCAATTTTGCGTTAAGATCCCCAAATTCGCGAAAAGCCCCAAATTTCTAGGCTTGAATTGCACAGAAATTTGTGTTGTGCCTCCACGCGTGAACCCTCCCTCGGTAGGGGAACTTGAAGGAAAAAAGAATTTTTGAAATAAAAAAAAGGTTAAGCAGGTCAATGGACTTGCCGTGCAAGTCACCGCCTGGTACCTACTGTCGCGTCGCGTGTGGAGGCCGTCAGCAAAACTCCGTCGTGCAGCCCGCTCACTGCTGAACTCATCAGCACGTATGCAGCTCGGCACACTGTCACGTCATCAGCGCCGGTCAGCATTACTCGTCTCCTAGTCACGTGCACCTTCTGGTGCCTGGTCGTGGCTGCCCGCTGCTGCACGTCATGACTGCTGCTGCCCACTGCCTAGCAGGTCAACGCATGCTGTCACCTGTCAGCTGCTGCCCGTTACGCGCTAACTGACTCACGCCATCAACTATATGCTGTCTACATACGGCCCAAACTGCAACCTGACGTCTACTCCTCAACTCGCCCTCTACGCACGTGGTCTTCTGCCTCAACCCAACACACGTCGCCAAGAACTCCAACTATTTGCTGGTCTTGTCAGATCTCGGGAAGCGTGCAGAATCTGATGGATCTGATACCAATTTGTAGAGACCGAGAGGCGCACGAAGATTGAGACACTGGGTGTTCCTTAGTTGCCGAGAGACGGAGAGTGTGAGAGAGAGAGAGCAATAGCAGAGAGTGAGCACGTTTGTAGGTACAATGACAAGTGCACCTTAAGGCTTTTAGATAGATATATACATGTGTAAGTACAAGTGCTAAGGGTGTGTTCACACCCGAGCACAGTTAAAGGCACGAGGGCCTTTATTCCCAGCACTTTTCTTTCTCAGTGTTTGCCGTACACACTGTCTTTCACCCTGCAGACCCTATTGTCTCTCTGGTACGTCATTTTTCTCGACATGGTATCAGAGCTGGAGGTGCTCAGAGAGCTTCAAAGATCCTCTACATCAGAGAAGGCAAAGACAGGTTGCGGCTTTGGCATCTTTTTCTGACTACCCCCCCATCTTTCACTGCATCATTGGGAGATATCCTTTTCCTCTTCTCCCACCCTCCCTCCCTTTTACAGGTTGACACTCCAATGCTATGTTGGGGGTAAAGGCGCCTGCGCCTAGCCGCCCATGTATTACTACACTAACAATCACCGCCACTACACACTGCAAGTGGCGGGTGCCCGTCACCGTCACTTTATTCTTTATTCTTTTAGTGACAGTTTGAATAAAGGAAGGCCCGGTCACACATTGTAACTGTTGGAATTCCCATTTCTTGTCTCTCTCTTTCTTGCTCTTGCTCTCCCGCTATAGCTCTCGAGTGCAAGTTTCGATCCTTCTCACCTTTCAACTGGTATCAGAGCACGGCTTTCCAACTCTTGAGCTTGGTTCGTGACATTCTCAGCTTCCCGTCGACTCCCCACTCGCATTGGGTCTCCTTCCCGGCAACCATAGCTCATTCTCTTGAGCTCCCGTCACTCCCCAACTTCCCGAGCTTCTTCCCGACCTATTGAGGCACCATTAGGGCATTGACATTGAGGTATTGCTTCATTATTTCAGAGTTTTACTTCAGTCCACAGGTCTAGGTAAATACGGTTTTCACAGGTTGTGGGCAGCCATAGCTCACATCTCTTGGAGCTTCCTTCACCTAAATCTTACTTCTAGCCTATCAAGGCTTACTGAGACTTGGTGTAGGCCTTCTTTGGCCCCCATTTGTGATCCCTTTGGGCCCCATTGTTGACACGTGGGACAGCAGACCCCCCTAGCTAGCTCACGTTTTTTTTGCGCCTGTTTCAAAATCTGGCCCAAAAATCACTCTTTTTGTCATATCTTGGGCATTCGGAACCCGATTCAGGCAAGGTAAGAGTCTAATTTGGGGTTTTTGCACGCTCCAGATGCGATGGTGATGTCGGATTTGTCAAATTCTGATGACAGAATATTCTGCAACAGATTTCAAGTCTGAGACAGCATGTATTTGTATGCCTATGGCTTATATGATGCTTCTACTGATGTCTATTGATACTGGATCACTTGTGGATGTTATGCCTCTTATGTGAGACACATTCGGAGCTGATTTAGCTCAGTCATTGACTATTTTGAACAATCCCAGATCTGTCCAAAACAGGGCAGCCACCTGTTACTTCAACTTAATGCTTACAGGTCTTGGCATTTGATGCCCGATTATGCCCGGTTGGTACCTATACATACGAGAATGTATGCCTATAGTTTGCCTATGGATTTGAGCTTGGATTGAGCACTGATTTGCTCAGTTTACAGAGGTTATATGCTACTGGAAACTTCAGGGCTGAAGCTATTTATGCTACAGTTGGGTTATGTCTATTGGTCACGGGGTGCTCCCGGCTACTCGGTATAATGTCATGATGTATTTGGACTATGCCACATGTCTTGTTTATGCTCCGGAATGCTTTTGAGCTGAGATTAGAGCTCGATTTGGGTTTGACTATCATTTCTTTGCAATTGGCATTTCATCTATGACATGATTTATGCCTAGGCTACCCAGTACGGGTTATGATGTCTTGGTGAATGCTTTATGCTTTGGCTATGGATGGTCATGTCTTGGCTGTCATTTATTGACTTGGTGTAGTGATTTGGTCAGCAATTGACTCTCACAGTACCATGCTGTCATTTAGTACAGCAAGCATATAGCTCCGGACTGACATGGATTTTTTATGCTGAAATATTCTGAAATGGTGTACTTTCACTAGTACTTGGTAGGCAGCAGCTTTGATTACACTTTTCTCGCCATTTTCTCTCGATTTTGGTGAATTTTTGGACATTTTCTGCAGTAAACAGCAAGCAATTTTGAGCTATCTACAGTCTTCCAGCCTGCATTATGACAAGTTCGACCACTAATCATGCTATTTTCAACATCACTAAGCTTGATGGTACAAATTACTCTTATTGGAAGAGCCAGATTTGGCAGGTATTGGTGCAGAAATCGCAGATCAAACCATTGAGGTTCAGTGGGCAGCCGCCTGCAACTATGCCAGATGAGGAATGGTTTGAGCTTGATGAGTTATGCAAGTCCACTATTGTATTATCTCTCACATAACAAATTCATTACAATGTATCTGAGGAAGAACAGAGTGCATGGCAGTTGTGGGATAAAATCAAAAATCTCTATGACAAGAAAAGTCCAGTGAGTCAGATGTATTGGCTGAAGCAACTTATGGATCTGCGCATGAAGGAGAATGTGACCATGTCTGCTCACTTGAGCCAGTTCCATGCTATACTCAAGAACTTGACTTCGCACGACATCACTTTTGCAGAGGATGTCACTCCTCTTTACTTGCATGGTACTCTTAACGAGTCATGGGATGTATTTCGCACTGCATTAGGTACCTCTGCTGCTACCTTGAAATTATCTGATGTTGAAAGTGCTCTTCTGCAAGAAGAGGTTAACCGTAAGAATTTTGATGCCTCTCGTGTGTCGCATGCTATGACAGTTAGAGGCAGGAATGATGGATATGGAAAGCATGGCAGTAGCAGTGGCCGTGGACGGGATTCTCAAAAATCTCGGTCCAAGTCTCATGGGAAGTCACGTAGCAAATCCCGTGGCAAGAATGCAGATGTTACTTATCACCATTGTGGAAAAAAGGGCCATATTAGGCCACAATGTCATGAAAGGCGGAAAAAAAAGGGGAAAGACAAAGTGCAGGATAAGTCTTTTGATCGCAGCATAGTGCCTGCAAAGTCCAGTGTTAAAATTAAAGAGATCAATGTTATGCAGCCTGAGAATGTTAATGATGATTATATCCTTATAGCTTCTTCTAGTGCTTCGCAGATGACAAAGATACACTCTATGTATGCACAGTGTTGGCTCTTGGACTCAGGTGAGTCCTTTCATGTGACACCTTGCCGAGAGTGGTTTCATTCATACCGCACTGTTTCGGGTTCTGTGCGCTTGGGTGATGACAGCTCTCTTAATATTGTGGGCATTGGTGATGTTAGGCTGCAGTTTCCTTCTAGCAGCAGTTTTGTTATGTAAGATATACATCATATACCTGCTTTGACACGCAGTCTCATGTCAGCTGGACAGCTTGATGACGCAAGTTATCATGTATCTTTTGGATACTCTACATGGAAGATCACTCATGGCAGACTTGTGATTGCGAGAGGTACCAAGCCTGGCAGCCTCTATCCCTTAATTGTATCCGCTTCTTCCCTTGATCATGTTTTGTCTGTGGGTTCTATCCCACATGTATCTCTTTGGCATGCCTGTTTGGGCCAATTGTCCTTATGGCAGGCAGACTAGGTCTACGCATAAGAATTTTGGTTGGCCATGCATGAGTGAACCCTTGGCATTGGTACATTCGGATGTCTGTGGACCCATGCCTTGTCAGTCAATGGGTGGTGCAAAGTATTTTGTTACTTTCATAGATGATTTTTTACGGAAAGTCTGGGCTTATCCTATTAAGCTGAAATCCGATGTCTTGGTTGTGTTTTAAGGATGGCTTGCATTGGTTGAGAACCAGTCTGGGTATCGGCTAAAATGCCTTAGGACAGATAATGGGGATGAGTATGTCTCACGTGCTTTTGAGTAGTTATGTGATGAGAGGGGTATTAAGCGTCAATTGACCGCCCCCTACCCCCCCCCCAGAATGGTTTGGCTGAGCGGATAAATAGAACTATCCAAGAGCATGTACGCAGTATGCTTAGCCATGCAGGCCTACCACAGAGCTTTTGGGCTGAGGCAGTTAGTACAACTATGCATGTCATAAACAGATCATCTTCTAGTGGTTTGGATTTCCAGGTTGCAAAGGAGGTATGGACTGGAAAACCTTCCTCTTATGCGCATCTCCGTATCTTTGGATGTGAGGCATTTTGCCATGTGCCAAGGAACAAGAGAAGTAAGCTGGATCCTAAGAGTGTCAAATGCATTTTCCTTGGTTATAGGGATACAAGCGAGATGGATTACCGTCTTTGGGATCCGCAGGTGCGAAAAGTCATCCGCAGTCATGATGTAGTCTTCCATGAAAACAAGATGCATCGGCAACCTGAGAGAGTTATTGAGATCCGCAGGGTCATATTTCAGGAGGAGCCGAGAGTCCCGCACAGCCAATTGGACAGCCTACAGCTACAGCAGATGCTCGTGGTCAAGGTGTTGGACAAGCAGCTGGATAGGTAGCAGAGCCTGACGGTCTACTAGAGACACACGTCCACCTGATAGATTTCAGCCCTCGATGCATTATGTCTTGGTTACAAATGCAGGAGAGCCTTTCACTTATGATGAGGCTATGCGCAGGGGTGACAGTCACTCCTGGGAGAGGGCTATGCAATCTGAGATAGATCTCAGACTCCTTGCATAAGAATCACACTTGGGATTTGGTTTCCTTGCCTACGGGCAAGAAGGCTTTGCCATGCAAGTGGGTGTACAAGCTAAAAAGTACCCCTGGACACCCCAAGCCGGCATACAAGGCTAGATTGGTAGCAAAGGGTTTTAAGCAGGAGCATGGTGTGGACTTTGATGAGGTCTTTTCTCATGTGGTTAAGATGACCACCTTGCCCTTAGTCTTGGCTTTGGTTGCTCAGCTTGACTTGGATTTATACCAGATGGATGTCAAGACGGCTTTCTTACATGGGGACTTGCATGATGAGATTTATATGGAGCAACCTAAGGGCTTTGCAGAACCTGGCAGGAAGCACCTAGTGTGCAAATTGAAGAAATGTCTTTATGGCTTGAAGCAAGCACCTAGGGAGTGGTATCATAAGTTTGATGCCTTTATGCAATCACAGGGCTACAACAGGAGTGCTATGGATCCGTGTCTTTACAGAAGAAAGCCCGTGATGGTTCTTTATTGATTTTGGTACTCTATGTGGATGATATGCTCATAGCAAGGAAAGCTCATGATGAGCTAGATGCTCTTAAGGCTCAGCTCAAGAAGAGCTTTGAGATGAAAGATCTAGGACAAGCCGCTCACATACTTGGTATGCGCATTAGACGCGACAAGCATCAGGGACTCCTCTACTTGTCACAGAGGGAGTACATTCATAAAGTCCTTGAGCGCTTCCGCATGCAGAACGTAAAGCCTATTAGCTGCCCATTGCCTTCTTATGTGAAGGTATCACAGGCTGATTGTCCGCAAACAGATGAGCAGAGGGCCGAGATGACCAAGATTCTCTATGCATCTGCAGTGGGCAGTCTTATATATGCCATGATCACCACTTGTCCAGATATTGCCTTTGCAGTTGATGTTGTGGCACGCTATATGGATACACCTAGCAAGAAGCATTGGGATGCCATGAAGGATATCATGAGATACCTGAAGGGCACTGCAGATATGAGCATATGCTATGGCAGCCAAGATACAGGAGTCGTGGGGTACACTGACTCTGATTATGCAGGACATGCAGATAGTAGGAAGTCCACTTCCGGCTATGTATTCACTTATGCTGGAGGTGCTGTTTCTTGGATGTCCAAGGTGCAGAAATGCACGGCCCTTTCTACTACAGAGGCCGAGTATGTTGCAGCCACTGAGGCTTGCAAGGAGACCATTTGGTTGGGTCGTTTGGTTGCTGACCTTGATATTGATGCTATCCCTACACTGCATTCAGATTCTATGAGTGTTATTCAGTTAGCCAAGAATCCAGTCTTCCATGCGAAGACAAAACACATTGAGGTGAGATATCACTTCATACGTGGGGTCGTTGAGGACACGTCTGTTAACCTTGTCAAGATCTCGACTGACCAGAATCCTATAGATCTGCTCACGAAAATCCTCTCTACAGAGCGCTTTGCCTTCCTCAGAAGGTTAATGGGCGTGGGATGAGATGACGTCTTTCCTCATCCTGTTGTACATGTGTACATGTTGTACTATCTTTCTTTTTTCTTTTCACTCCTCGCTAGGGCAGATTCGCCTTTAAGTGGGAGGTTGTTGGGGGTAAAGGCGCCTCCGCCTAGCCGCCCGTATATTACTACACTAACAGTCACCGCCACTGCACACTACAGGTGGCGAGCAGCCATCACCGTCACTTTATTCTTTATTCTTTTAGTGACAGTTTGAATAAAGGAAGGCCCAGTCACACATTGTGACTGTTGGAGTTCCCATTTCTTGTCTCTCTCTTTCTTGCTCTTACTCTCCCGCCATAGCTCTCGAGTGCAAGCTTCCATCATTCTCACCTTTCATGCTATGACGTCTCCACAGGTAGATGGACATACCACTGGGCGCTCCTATTGTGGCATCACCGGACACACCACCGCTACTTGTCAAATTCGACCTTTGCTCCCCACCCCCCCAGAGTATATGCATCTTCCACCAGGCACTCCTTGTGCCACCACTCCTTTCTAGGCCACAAAGATCGTTCTGCATCGACTATCAGAGTACTATGCTCAAGGCAATAAGACGCATCCAATGCACACTAAGTTCTTTCGAGCATATGGAGGATCGATTGGCGCAACAATCTCCTGGAGATCATCGCAATGCCAGCGGTAGTCTTCTCCCACTTATTTTCAGGTACAGTGGCGTCCACGACCTACGGATCTGCAGTCCGTTCCATTGAGAGACAGTGATTGTTTGATATCGTCTCCTCATCAGTCTGCTCCTTCAAGAGACAGTGGCTACTCGACTCCTTCCTCTTCTTCGGCTACCTAGTCCACTTCACTAAGAGACAACGACTGTTGCCCACCTCTTGCTCATTCTGAGTCCCACCCTTTCCAACCCTCGACTACTCAGGTTCGAGAGGCTACCTCTAGGAGCTCTTCGGCACCCTAGATACCTTATTCGACACAACCGGCAACACTTCCTTTGTCATCAGACATTTCGAAATCCGTGATCCATGAGTTTTTGAATTCTCTATCTACTTCAGAGGGGGATGTTATTCCTTTGCCCTCAAAGGGGGCATCTACTTGTTCTTCGACTTCATCGAGGGCCCCTCCACGTCCCACCTCAAAGGGGGAACCTACTACACATGACGTTCCTCACCCATCCTCTACTTTCTTGGGGTGGCTATCTTCGAGCAGTCATCTCTTCTACTGATACCCAGGATCTTCAAGTACCACCTGGATCGGGACCTCAGAGGTTCAGCCGCGACTTGGTGACAAGGCCTTCGTATTCCTTCCAGCATGGATGCACGGAGCTAGTGGCTTCTCTCTCGAGGTTCAGTTTCGTGTTCTCCAGTTCACTCTATCTACTATTCTTTACTGCAAGTTACCTTTCAGGTGGAAATCTTGGATCTTAGGGATCCTCTACATCTTCTTTCTCCTCTTCTTCTTGCCTTGGTCACTTAGTCAGCATGGAGCCAACTCTCGAGATCGAGTACGGGTATATCCTTATGGTTCTCCGTACCACACAAAGTCCGACATTCCTCCTATGCATTGCATGTTTTCATCATCATTGTACTAGGACGCTTGGACAAGTGAACAATTTTCCCACGAGGGACACTGTCCAAGTGGCACCTACTGCATGAGCATTTTTCCGCATGTAGTATTACATCTTTTCCCTCCTCTTTCTCCATCCCTTTTTGGGCCTGAGAGAGGGGTTGAGAAACCATTTCTTCAGTTCATCACCTTCAGTCAGGGTTTCGCACTGACAGCCCCAAAAAGGGCTAGCGCCCTCATTTGTGGGCACTTTATCAATGGGCGCCCACATCAATGGGGCGCCACCCTAGACTATGCATGCCTATTTATAGGCCACCTCTTTACACATTCTATACACTCACTATTCATTCTTCACCTCTCTTCTTCTGTCATCGGACACCTCTCCACTGCCCCCACACCCCTTGTAGGAGGACATTGAGGTTTGTGATTGGTGGCTTCTTCCTCACCATCTCCATCACCCTACTTGCATTTTGGAGTCCATCATCTGCTAGCGTCATCCATACACCTTGGCGACAGCTCACACACCCTGGCAACCATCCCTATCAGCTAGCGTCAATTTTCCTTCATCATCTAGGCACTCCTTGCTTGCGTTTCAGCTTCTGGAGGCCTTCTCCCAGTCAGGCGTCATTTCCCCACAGCGGACGTCTTCCCCAACAAGCTCTACACCTTGCGTTTTGCGCCTCCAGCCATCTGGCGTCAGTCATCCTCAGCTGGCTTCATCTTCTCCAAGCTCTGCACATTGCGTTTGATCATCCTGTTGGCTTCTGCTCACACTGGCGACCTACACAACTGGCGTCATCATTTGAGGCTGTTGGAGTCTGTGTTTGGCATCCTGGCCCCCACTTCCATCGTCTGGCATCTACGTTTTGCAGCCCAGACTCTCCTCCTAGCATTAGAAGACTACGTTCTGCTCCCTCAACAGTTAGTGATCACTCTCCCCCACTCAGACAGCATCAGAGGACTGCACTTCCCTACCTCTACAACTATCCTTCACCTTCAGCATACATCATTGATATTCCTACTGCCGGACGACTGCCTTTCGCTCCCTTCACTGTGCAAATACCCTACAGATGTTGCCGTCTCATTCAGACAGGACAGTACAATTATCTTTTGAGCTTTGGCTCCACTATATCAGCTTTTCTCATTATAGCATGATTCAGTGCATCATCATCGTGTTCTTTTGAGTTTCTTTTCTTTCTCAGTATTTGCCATATACACTTTGTCTTTCACCCCGCAAACCCTATTGTCTCTCTGGTACGTTGTTTTTCTCGACAAAGGGACCAATCCTTCTAAATTTGAGGCTTTGGTTGGTCAATCCTCTCAGAAAAAGGGGAAGGACCAAAAGGAGGAGGACAAATCCAAGGACAAAGAAAAGGAGTCCACTTGTCACATCTATGGCAAAACAGATCACTCGAAGAAGGATTGCCCTGACAAGGAAAAGAAGGAGAAGGATAAGAAGAATAAATCTTCCAAGGATTCCGGAGCGGTGGCTGCTCCCTCATCAGCTGCTTTCCTCCACTTAGAGGTGGTTGAGGATTTGACCCTTACGGCTTCTGATGCTGCGTTGACGGTCCCATACGCTCGGGAGTGGATTGTTAACAATGGTGCCTCACGGCACATGACTCCTTCAGTAGATATTGCTCATTTGAAGCCTTCACATGGCCAAATTCTCATTGGTGATAGTTCGTCTATTCCTATACAAGGATGGGGAGACATGCATCTTATTCCAAATGGGTGAGGTGGTGCCCATACATCCGAGGTGCTTTATGTGCCGGCCTTGGGATACCATCTACTTTCGGTACACAAGCTTTGTGCCCTTGGGCTCTAGTCGAATTTGATGTGGATTCTTTTCGGATTCTTGATCATAGATCGCAACAAATTCTTTCTTCCAACTATGAGGAGAATGGAGTCTACAAGTTGCGATCTTCTTCTGTCTTGACTTCTCTTATTCTTACCTCACAAACCCCGTCTGAGCTTTGGCATGCTTGGTTTGGCCACCTCAACTATGATTACCTTCAAAAGGTGTCCAAGGGACAGCTTGTTCAAAAGGTTTGCCAGATATTGTGGTGAGCCAACAGCCTTGTATATCTTGCATCTGTGGGAAGCCGACTCATGATGTTGTTCCCAACAAGGCTTCAAGGCGGTATTCCGCACCCTAAGAGCTTGTTTCTACCGATTTTTGTGGACTGATGAGGATGGAGTCCCTTAGAGGAAGCTTATATTTCATGCTAATTGTGGATGATTACAACGGGATGACCTTGGCTTATTTCTTGAAGATGAATCGGAGGCTTTCTCCAACTTTAAGAATTGGTTGCTCTTTGAGGAGAACCCATCGGGCCGAAAGCTGAAGACGCTCAGATAAAGGCGCAGAAATTGTTTCTAATGAGCTTGCTCGTTTTTACGTAGATCATGGTATTCACCAAGAGTTTGCCAATACAAACACCCCTCAAGAGAATGGCATATTGGAGCGGAAGAATTGCAGTGTGATTGAGATGGCCCGCACCATGATGGAGCATCGTCAGACACCTCAGTGTCTATGGGCTGAGGCTGTGGCTACTACAATTCACATCCTTAATCGTTCCCCTACTTTTGTTGTTGTTGGTATGACTCCGTCTAAGGCATACTTTGGATCTAACCAAATGTTTCTTATTTCAGGGTTTTTGGCTGTGATGCCTATGTTCACATCCCGAAGATATAGCGTGACAATTTTGAAGCGGCTTCCAAAAGATGGGTGTTTGTGGGCTATAGCTCGCAATCTCAAGGCTACCGATTGTATGATCCCGTTAAGCAAGATGTCTATACAAGCCGTGATGTTAGGTTCATGGAAGTTCCAGTCTCAAAGGGGGGTGAGAAACACCCTGTTCTTGGACATCCTGGTGATAGTTGGGTGCATGCAACTGTTTATCTAGAGCATGTGCCTCTTGAGGACTCTTCTTTGGACGAGGAGCTCAATTCTCAACCACCAGATTCACTGATTCCTCCCCAGACATCGGTGGACCTCTCAGAAACTTCAACAAATGAAGAGCGATAAGGCAAGATCTGGCCTCCTTCTCATTGGGCTCGTGACACTCTTCATGATACAAGGATTGAGGAGGTCCCTCAAGAGTGGCAGCCGCAGGATGGCCCGTGGCATTCTTAGCAAAACCAAGCACACCACACTAAGCTATTTACACTAATTATTGTTTGATAACTCGTGTCATGCAGGATAGTGAGCCCACTTTCGTAAAGGAGACTTTACAGTATGCTCATTAGCGGAAAGCGATGGAACAGGAGCTGGAGTAGATTGAGAGGAATGGCACTTGGTATCTTCTGGAGGAGGAGATCTATGTTGAGTAACCTCCAGGCTTCGGTTCTTCTGATGGGAAGGTATACAGGTTGAGGAAGGCTCTCTATGGCCTTAAGCAAGCTCCCCGTGCTTGGAATGAGAAGATTGACTCATTTCTCCAAGAGAAATTGGGGTATCGACATTCCGAAGCCGACCCCCAGCTTTATGTACATACCTCAAGTGGAGGTCGTGTGTTGTTTGTCCTTTATGTGGACGACTTGATTGTGACAAGTGACCATACTCAGATGGTCAAGCTGACGAAGGTAGCACTTCATGAGAAGTTTGAGATGATGGATATGGGACTTCTTCACTTCCTTCTAGGTTATGAGATCTATCAAACTCCGAAGGGGATCTTTATTTCCCAGCAGCGGTATGTACAGGAGCTCTTGACTATGTGTGAGATGGAGAGATGCAAGTCTCTTACAACTCCAATGGACCCAAATTGGAAGGCTACAGCTCATTCTGATTCTCCTTTGGTAGATGCTCCCTGTTACAGGCAGTTGGTTGGCTACTTGATCTCGCTTCTTAATACTCTTGTTGACTTATGTTATGCTGTAGATACGCTAGCCCGGTTCATGAGTGAACCCCAAATGGTGCATTGGCAGGCTGCTCAGAGGATTGTGCGATTCCTATGGGGGACTCTTGATCTTAGGATCTATTATCCAGCTCGTACAGGTGCTACAAACTTGGTACTTACAGGATGAAGTGGTTTGAATTGGGCTGGTGATGTGGATCATCAGTGGTCCACGACAAGTTATTGCTTTACATTCGGTATTGGTGCTATTTCACAGAGCAACAAGAAGCAACCCACGGTTGCCCTCTCTTCGACTGAGGCAGAGTATCACGCGGCATCTTCTACTACATGTGAGACAATGTGGCTTCGCAAGCTCTTGGAGGAGCTTGGCTGCCCGCAAAGAGGTCCTATTGTTCTACAATGTAACAATGAGAGTTGCATTGCCTTGTCCCGAAATCCTGTGTTTCATGCTCAAACGAAGCATATTGAGGTCCAGAACCATTTCATTCGGGAGAAGATTTTGAATGAGACCATTTCCCTAGTCTATGACAAGACAGAGGACAATCTTGCAGACTTGTTTACCAAGGTGCTTCCCTAGGCTTTGCTTCGATAGCACTCCAAATCCCTTAGACTTCTTCCATGTCCAAGATCTGAGAGGGGGGGGTTAGAGTTGGACATTCCCTGGACAAGTAAGAGCAACAGGTGTAGTTCCTAGGCAGCAACACGTAGCAGGCGACAGGTGACATGGCAATCGGACAAGCTGGTTTACTGACCAGCCGGCTGCATTAAATGCAGCCAACCTAGTATTTTTTAGCATTTTTTATTGGCCTACTTATTGGCCTTGGTTTTTGCAGTCCTCAGTTGTGCTCCCAATTTTCAAGCTACATACCATGGAGACTGCCCTCGGGGCTAACGAAGATCGAGATCTTCAAGGTGGAGACATACGCAAACATTCTCTCTGTACCTGTGTATATTTCTACATCCTTATACAACATCCTTCACTGCAGATTTTTGTGTTTCGCTCTCTCTTTCTCTCTCTTTTTTTTTGTGTTTCACTGGCTCTTTCTCTCTCTCTCTCTTCTCTCTTCGTTCACTCTTTGTCTTGGTCATTCGCTTCCGCATTGCTTCACTCTGACATAAAATGGGTGCCATGTAAAACATCTTCAAGCCAGTAGATTGAGCCTCATGTAAAACATGAAGAGAGGGAGGAGGAGAGGGTCACTCCAAACAAGGAGTCTAAATAGGGAACTGTGACTTGTAATAATCTCACCGTCTCTAAGAGGAATGATGAGAGACCTCATCCTTTGAGTCATCAAAGCCGAAAAATTGTTGATGAGACATCTTTAAATTCTACAAGCACCAGAAAAGCTGCAATTGATGCTCAACAGCACGAGAACAGGAGTAAATCAGCTACAATAGGTGTGTGGACGTGCCGCCCAAGTGGTAAATATTGTTGTCCGGTACAAAAAACCTGTCGCATGAAATCAACCTTCCTTCTCGAATAGGGTAGTTATACCTAATTAAGCACTTAATTACAAAAATCAATAAATTGGCATAAACTGAAATGCACACTTTACCTTATCAATCTTAGACATCAAACATCCTATTGCCCCAAAACTAGCACCCCTTTCGGTATTTCTTTAACTTAAATTGCCAATGGATTCAGTACAAGCTGAGATTTAAAGCCCCTTGTACAAACAAACAGCAAACAATTCAGGTCAATTGCCCCCTTGACTTTCACCCAAGACTTGCACAAATGAAACCCCGACTAGCCAAATGCTGCCCAAAATTCACAATGGATGAGCCAACATCTGAAATCCCTGACAATTCCTTGCATTTTAGGTACTGATTTCAGTGTACAATGCCATTGATTGATGGCATGGGTCCCAAGGTAGCTGCTAATCCCTAATTACTGCTGTAAATTATGCTTTCCAGCAGAAATGCTCTTGTTGTCCACCAAATCTGGCTGTGATCTTCTCCAAATGGCTGAGAAATGCTAAGATAACCTGCAAATGGGCTGGAGAATGTGACAAAATGCAGAGATGAGAGAGAAATTTGAGATTCTTCATAAGGAAACCCCAAAATCTGCCTACTGCCTACTCCAGCCTGTAGTACATGCAGTCACCTATTGCCGAGCACTCTAGAATGTTGTCACCAACCCCTAATGGGCGACTCCCTGCTGTTGCCTGCCTCCTAGAGCCCTCTATTGGCTGTCGCATGCAGCAAATTGTTCTTTTCTCCTCAGAAAATAACCAACATCTCCTCTCTCTCACACAACTTGAAAATCCACTGAATGCCTCTCCACCAGCCCAAAAAACATTTTTCTCAGTTGCATGGATATTCGTGCCAAGTGGCAGCCTTCTAACCCTATTTTTCAACATTATCCAGTCGTTAAGTTAATTTTCAAGATAAATTAATTCTGAAATTTAATTTCAAGCCTTCTAACCATGTCAAAAATTAAATGTGCCCATCCATAAATAAATTGGTTAGGCCATTTGAAACCTGGACATCCATAAATAAATTGGTTAGGCCATTTGAAACCTGGAGTGGTCCCAAACCTCTATAAACCCTTAGACTAGCATTAATTAATTAATCAATGCCAGTCCCTAGTGTCACCATTGACACTTAAATGGTCAAATAACTGTCCTAGGGTCAAAACTAGCACCTATTGATAACCAAAGCCCAATTGGCATAACTTAACACAACTTTTGCCTTTGACACCCACTAAATCCTCGAGGTCCTCTGGCCTATTACCATGAAATAACTGTCATGTGCAACACATGTGCTTCTTTACAACCTTGCACATTTGATATTAAATTAATCAAATGGTACTAGCAAGATTAAAGCATCTCAAAAATTTCACATCCTGTGACATTGCCTGATGGAGTAGACTGTCGACAACCTTGTGATTGAGGGTAGAAAGCTGTTGCCAACAGTTGCCAAGAAAGTAGATGTTGTCGCCTAGTCCTGATGGGGTCACCTCAAGCAGGTAGTGTTGCATTTGTAGCAAACGCGAAGGCTGATGCCTGCATTTGATGGTTGGGTGGTCTCCTCTGCAAGTAGACTACACAGTGTCCTCTCTCACGAGATGATACCATGTGAGAGTGTGCAACAAAACAAGAAACACGAAAACAGTGAGAAGGAAAGAGAGAGAGAGACAATAGGAAGAATAAGGAAGAAAATCTGCACTAACTGAGAATGCATGCTAAATACAAAGCAAATGGAGGACTGATCAGTCCCTGCACACAGCCCGAGGTGTCAGTGAGGGCACTAGATCAGGCTGTAAACGCAGCAGTGGCACGGGAGATGGAGGAGGATGCCAAAGTCAAAGGAGCAACCTACAAAAGATGATGGCCAAAGTGAAGAGTGGCCAGCTATATATAGCTGAAGACCATCAAATCTAGCTGACCTGCAAAGAGGGCCCTAAATCTGGCCGACCTGCTGCAAATAACCTGCAGGCTGCAAAAAATGCAATCCAATTGCATACGACAAATAATGAGGTGGCAACCTGGACAGTCTGGAAGCAGGTACGCACAAACAAGAGGTGTAAACCAATTGACAAACATAAGGAAGAGGGCCTAAAACAGGAGAAATGCATATGAAAATGCCAGAGTTCCCCATGTCTCTGTTAGACTTTGATGGGAGCTCACAACCAGGAGATGGACTGACATGACTAAAATAGGCAAGCTAACAGATCTTGTGTGAGGAAATTGATGAGGTGACTATAAATTGATGATTGAGATAGTCTACACACTAGCAAGTCAGACTTTGGCCAGTTAGCAAGTAAGTAGAAGGTGACTCTAAATTGGTGGTCAATATAGTCTATAAGCTAGCAATATTAATGCACGTAACACTTAAGCTTGGTAACATAATAGTATCAACTTATTGACATTATACAGCAACGAACCACCATAACTCTAGCTTTCAGATAAGTTCCAAGTGAAACAAAAAGCAACAGATACCTCTCGCTCCTCCTCTCCAAACTCATCTGATGTATCATCCTCCCCGTGCTCCACAGTAGCTTCTTTGGCAGAAGCTTGCATAGAGCGTCCTCGTCTCTCTCTCTTTTCTTTAATCTCCTGTAGCTTCGCCTCTGCTGCCTTTGACCGCTTGAAGCGAGCTATCTTTGATCCAATGCATCCCACAAATCAGGTAACTACCAAATCTGACTGCATTGAAAACCACTGAAGTAGACTACAAGAAGAATTTAGAAGAATGGCTTACTTTTGTGGCTCTTCTCATCTCTGCCGATACTGGACCTTCTTGATTAAGAGTGATCAGTTCAGTGTCGGATAACAGCTCGTATCTTTCACAAGAAGACAGGAACATCTGATATTATAATGCAAGCAATGACATGAGACCAGCTGCTAAAAGTGACTAGAAATACCTTCAGAAATGTGACAGCAGAGTACCTTAAGATATGATTGTGCAGATCGCAAAGTTTGCAGCCTATCTGGGCTGGGTACCTTCTCAGTCATTTCTGCCAGAAAATATGGTACCTGCCATAGAACAAAAATTACCACTTTTATAAGAAAAAAGCTCTCTCTCTCTCTCTCTCTCTCTCTCTCTCTCTCTCTCTCTCTCTCTCTCTCTCCCCGTAAAGGGTAATTATATTGGTTACTGAAAAAGTACAAGAGTCACACATGGGCTAAAAGGACAGCAAAGCAACAGAGGAAACTGACATATGCCGTGAGACCCAAATCCTCCCAGGGGAGAAGCCCTGCATGATGCACAATATCAAGCTGCCGGTGAAGAAGGCCTTTCAATTGAGCGATGAGACTTTGAACACCTCAATGGGAGTCAAAATTAAAAGTGTTCTGGGTGACCCAGCTATGCCAACAACCCCAGAAGTGCAAAAAGTGGAACACTATCTTCATGCACTGCTGCACATAATATGGAAATTTTGGCTTGCAGAACACCCAATCACAAGGACACAGAACAGCTCCCACCACCCATCACCAAATCTCCAACAAAAGAGACCAAATCTTCCTTGCCACCTGAAAGAGACAAACCTATGGTGAGAAGTCTCCACACTTGTAGTGCAAAAGAAGCAAGAGCCATTAGACATATTGCATTGAGAGAGGGCTGAAGCAAGGGTCAAGCCCCTAATCAGGATTTGCCAAAGAAAGAATTTGTGTTTAAATGGAGTTTTATTGATCCATCCCTCCATTATGCTCACTTTCTGTCATATCTTGCTTTGTCAAAGGGCCCAAATTGAACTGCCCTTGGCTGTCAACCAATGAAGATCCTTAATAAGCAAATGATAAATCTGATTAACTGACGTACACTCCAAATGCAGCCACCCCATAGGTCTCCAATCCAGCCAAGGATTATCCAAAGAGAGCCTTGGAAAGGGTTGCCAATCATGCAAAGATGAGGGGAGCATATCCCATAAGTCCTAATATCCTGGAGGGACATGAAAAATCCATAGAATCAGCCAAAAGGACATCAATACACACCGTGCCAGCAAAGTCGCGACTCCCATCAGCAATAGAAAGTAATCCAAGCCATGTCATTTGATTAAACCTGGGTCTAGCATCTTGTTTTCCAACCCATGAAACTATCTTGGAAACCGCAAGCAATTCAATCTGCATAGAATTGGCATGCAATCGATCCTCGCCTATGTTCCAATCCGATTGCTAAAGCACAACTTTCCGTGAACAAACCAAATGAGTCAACAAGATTAAAGATTGTATACTAACAAGCTGATCAACATTGAATACATGCCACCAAGAACCTTGTATTTTAGTATTCCTATGTACAATATCCATGTCTTCAAGGAAAAAGCATGCTACGGAGACCAGCTCGTAACCAGAGCATATGGTTTGAAACAAGGACCATCTAAGTGCCATCATGTGAGTTTCCACATCAATCAATGACTCCACCTCCCATTCTTTTGGCTGTACAAATATGACCCCATGAAACCCAAGAAATTCCAGCATGCAGAGTCTCCTTTTTCCAACGCATAAAGCGGATAGCCCAAGTAATATCCCTCACACTAGTCTTGGACCAAGATCATAGCGGCAAATAGTATGAAAGCATAGATAGCATAATTGTCTATGCCACTTTAAGGTGTGCATAGAAAGGCCACACTTGCAATTTCCAATAAGTAGATTTACCATCCCCCCTAGCAGAAATCCATCCCAACAATTGCTTAAGAAAAACATTCACTCCCAAAGGATAGCCCGAGTGCCTTGCAATAACTCCCTTTGGGTACCACTTCACCTTGCCACCCCAAGGCCCTGCAAATCATGGTCCATGCAGCTGATGAGAGTGGTTCAGAGGTGTTAATATGCAGCCTGGAAACCTGACCAGACAAATCCCAAATGTCAACACTTTACGAAAGTTATCCCAATCAGCCTTCAAAATCATGAAAGTATCATGAATCAAAGCTTGGCCAATAAACTCGTAGTTCAAAGAAAGGGACAAGTCCATCAACTCCCCATTAGTAGCCAAGTGTGACAACACTATACTAAGGGGGCAATCAAGTCTAGCCGATTGGGAGAGAACAAATGGTTCCATAACACCACCATTAAGTGAGACTCTAGAGGATGCACCCCTACTAATAATATATCAAACAAGACATGCCAGCCCAAAGCCCATCTTTTGCATATGCTCAACAAGAAAAGATCATTCTAGGTAATCAAAAGCTTTCTCCAAATCTAACTATTGTCAGAAGTGGGTGCAACAATGGAAGCATAGAAGATTGCTATAATAGAATGCACAACACAAGAGAAAAGAGAAACAAAAGAACACATCAAAGAAGAACTTGGAAGAATGCTCGGGAAATGGAATTCATATACCAAACATGAGACAATCGCTTACAACAACGAATCATTGGCTGTGTGAACACTAGCACCAACTCCACCCCTCTCCAATAGGACCTACTTTGGAAGACTACAAGTGAATGAGACATTGTGGAGGAGGGAGCCCGAATAAATAGGCATCAAATAATGCCCAAAATTAATCAGATCGGCCAGTATCATGATGAGCCAAAAATAAAGTCGTCTTAGCATATCACGTTTAGTGGTATCAATCTGTCATCTCCCGATTGTGAGCTCCTATTAGAGTTTGACGGAGATAGAGAAGCTCTAGGATTTTAGTGTGCATTTCTTGAGTTTTGTGAGCATTTTTAGCATTTCCCAGCTTGGGTCACTCTGTCAGACATTGTCCCTATCCCCTTGATTTTATTCCCACATTAGCTGTATTTTTTTCTGCATTTTTTATGCTACCGACTGCATTAAGTGTCAGCCAGCTGGCAACTGGCCAGCCAATTTGGCCCATTTTCTGCTATATATAGCAGGCTGGCTGGCTGGGGCAGATTCTCTCTTTTGCAGGCTTCTCCTCCAACTGTGGGCACACTCCTCCGTCTCCAGTGCTGATGCTGCTGTCATCATTTCAGACCAGATCTGGTGCCCTCACTGATGCCTCAGGCTGCGTGCAAGGACTGATCAGTCCATCTATTTGTATTCGGCATTCGTTTCAGTCAGTGCAGATTTCTTTCTTCCTTCATCTTCCTGTTGTCTTCTTTCTCTGTGTTCGAGTTCCTCCTATTGTGCACCCTCACATGGTATCATCGCCTAATAAAGGACACAGTGCAGTCTATCTGCAGTGGAAGTCCACCCAGCCCCAAAATGCAAGCATCAGTTCTTGTGTTAGCAGTAAATGCAGCTGCATGAGGCAATTGCATCTGCACTAAAGCAAACAGCATGTTCCTGCTTGGTGGCTGCTGGCGACAGTTTATTTGCTGCAAACACTGGTTGGCGACAATCTTCTCCAGTCAACAACACCTTCTGCAGCAGGTGACAGAATATTTCCCTCACGCAGCACATCTACACAAAATTCTGTAGCTGATGTCCTCCTCTTCCTGTGCTGTTGCCAGTCAAACGCAGATTCTTATGGGAGATTGCAAGTTCCCGAAGATGTCTCAACACCAGTTTTTCAGATTTATTGGCTCAAAGGATGAGATCTCTCATCATTCTTCTAAGCAACAACGAGATTATTGCAAGTTTGAGTCACCTGTGCAACCACCCCGTTTGAAGCACCCCTCCCCTCCTCTCTCCCTTCATGTTTCTCATAAGGCCTGGTCTACCGGCCTAAAGATGCCTTACATGGCACTCACTATACGAATGTCTGTGCTTCCTTCTTTGCCCAAAGAAGACAAGTTCAATGGTTCCAACTATTCTCTATGGTCGTGTAAGGTGAAGTGTATTCTCGATACCTTTGACCTTTGGGAGTTTATATCTCTACCTATTCCCCGGCCCATGGCATATGGCATCGATGGATCATGTAGCCCTTTGGGATCAGCTCAACTCTCGAGCCCAATCCTTCCTCTTCATGAGTTTACAGGATTCTGTCTTAGTTTATGTTCGCAAACTAAAGACTGTGGTGAAGGTGTGGAAGAAGCTTGCTCCTCTCTACCATCAAAAACGTTTGCCCACATGATCTCCTTGGAGAAGAAGCTTCAGATGCTTAGTGTTGATGACTCTCCTTCCATGAGGGATCACATCAACAAACTAGAGGATATGTGAGAGAACCTTGCATCCCTCGCATATCTTGGCTATGATTCTATTGACTTAGCTACCATCTCCTAAGTATGAAGTCTTCTATACCAACTTTCTAACTTCAAGGACCCAAGATACTCTTCTTTGGGAGGAAATTTTACCGCTTGTCTTGGAGCATGATGAGTGTCTCACAGAGGTGGAGACTAGTGGATCCAGAACCACAAAGGCATTTATTGCAAGTATCGCAAGAGTGAAGAAGGGGAAGCCACATGCTAAGAAATAGAAGGACAAGAAGGATGATTCCAAGGATGAGAAGAAGCCGCCCAACACTGTGGGAAGGGCGCTAATCCTAAGGAGAAGTCTTAGCAAAAGTATCCCCCTTTTGAAGCCTAAGGAGGGGTCCAAGGATTCGAAGGCTACACCCGCTACCACTGAGTCCATCTTTGTACAC